>NC_056747.1:532035276-532037776 GCF_019279795.1 Protopterus annectens | reverse complement strand
GAGTGAGCAAGTATGTAGTGTCATTTTTTTCAAAAATGGACTTGAAGGTTTTATTTTTCTTGAAAGAAAACTTCGGAGTGGGACCTATGATATCTCTGATGGAATTATCACTAGCTAGTATTCTCCAATTTTGGGAGACAATGTTTCTAATGCTTTGCATATCTGTACTAATGGGTAATGCAAAGCTGGAAGACCAGCTGTCATCTTCAGTGGTAACCTTGTTATGGTGAAATCCAAATCTTAAAATAGGCTGAAATTTGGTGAATCTATTATTAGTAACTTCCTTTCTAATCCTGTACACCATATGAGAAGGATAATTCTTTTGCACAAATAAGGCAGACAAAAAATCACATTCTGTCTCAAAAGAATCGTCATTGCTTACTAGCCTGGACAGTCTAACAAACTGGCCCTTCACAACATTCCTTTTCATAAACAATGGATGTTGACTGTCAAAGTCTAAATAACTATTCCTGTAGGTTTCTTTTCTAAAAATATTAGAGCAGAGTACACCAGACGATTTTTCAATGGATAAAGTGGTGTCTAAAAATGACACTGATGAACCTTTGCCTGCCAACACAAATTTTAAAAACCCAATACTCTCTGATAAAGACTCAATAAACATTTGAAGTTGTGTATCAGTACCCTTCCAAGCAAAAAAAATATCATCAATGAAACGACAATAGTGCTCTGTTAGTTCAAATCCTGGAAGGTGCACTAAGGTATCTAACTCCCATTCAGATAAAACAACATTTGCAAAAGCTGGGGCCATCTTAGTGCCCATGGCCACCCCTCTGACTTGTTTAAAAATAATGTTATTAAAGTGGAAAAAATTGTTATCTAAAACTAGGGACATAAGGGTGTGTAGAGTGTCAATTTTGGATTTTGAAAATTTCATGAATTTATGCAAAAAATGTTTAACATAAGCTAAACCTTCTTGGTGGGGGATGCTAGTATATAAAGCAGTGACATCTAGAGTAACTAAAATTTTACCATGGCCATTGAACCCAGAGTCATGTAGTTTGTTCAAAAAATCCCATGAATCTTTAATGTAAAAAGGGTTGGATTGTGCAACAGGGTTCAAAATAAAATCAATGTATTGGGCAATTCTTTCCGTTTTAGTTCTATTAGAAATAATCAAACGGAAAGGAGGATCATGTACATCTTTGTGTATTTTTGGAATTCTGAAAAGTTTCCCTATGTTAGAATGGGGAGTGTGCATAAACAAAAAATCTTCATAAATTATGTTGTGGTTTTTAACTAAGGAGTTGAGCACATTGTCAATGAGTGTAAATCTGTCATGTACAAACTGTGAAGACACTTCTTGGTAAAAAAAAAAAAAAAAGAGGCCTAAGCAAAATAGGGTATCTTATCCCACCCAGACACATCATGACCAGGAGTGGTCACAAATAACTATTTCTCCAGTGACACCTCAATGCAATCGACTTAACAACAGCTCTGCATCCCAACTTTTGATTAATGACTCCATCTCTACCATTTTTAACTTATCAGATAAACCTTTATCTGAGGACCATATCAAAGTGTTGCAGAAAGGTCATTCTTTTGTTCCAGCGCAAAGAGCAAAATTGCCTGATTTACTCATGGACTTGAGATTATTTGCTAGAAAATTGAATTTACAAGTGTTACTTGACGACAGTGATCACAGAAGTTCTCATAGTGATTCTCAACCTTCTTTACCCTCCTCTCAGTTAAATATTGTACACAATTCAGCAGATATTGTTTCTACTGTTGTTTCACCAGCTGTTTCTACTACTGTTACTTCTACTGGTGATTCTAATTTAGATTCTGTATGTCCTACAATTAACAGGAACATTGATTGTACCATTTTACGTAAAAAGAGTTTATTCAACCCTCCTTTACACAATACCATTTCTGCCTTCACGAGGGTTTGTGAAAGCGACATCAGACAAATTCTTAATTCAAAAAGTAGTAACAAATGGTTTAACCTCACACACAATGAAAAATTAGCCTTAAAGGATTTAGCGAATGATGTCAATGTAAGGATTATGAAGGCAGATAAAGGTACTGGAGTTGTTCTTATGAACCAAACAGATTACATTAACAAAATTGAAAGTACTTTGTTGAATGATGATTTTTACCAAGAAGTGTCTTTACAGTTTGTACATGACAGATTTACACTTATTGACAATGTGCTCAATTCCTTAGTTAAAAACCACAACATAACTTATGAAGATTTTTTGTTTATGCAGACTCCCCATCCTAATTTAGGGAAACTTTTCGGAATTCCGAAAATACACAAAGATGTACATGACCCTCCTTTCCGGTTGATTATTTCTAATAATAGAACTAAAACGGAAAGAATTGCCCAATACATTGATTTTATTTTGAACCCTGTTGCACAATCTAACCCTTTTTACATTAAAGATTCATGGGATTTTTTGAACAAACTACATGTCTCTGGATTCAATGGCTATGGTAAAATTTTAGTTACTCTAGATGTCACTGCTTTATATACTAGCAT
>NC_056747.1:531817776-532030276 GCF_019279795.1 Protopterus annectens | reverse complement strand
TGTTTAGATTATGGGTGTGAGGAAGAGGATTCCACTAGTTCTGATAATTCCTTTTGAGGATATTTCTTTTGGGGACACAATCTGCAGAATGATGGAGTTTTTTGAATGGGATTGTGCTCAGGTTTCTGAAGTACAGACAAGGTATTATGAGCTCCTGCAGATGGATTCTCCTAGACCTTCTGCTGTCCTTCCTGTTTTGGCTGGCTTTTCTAATGCTTCTAAAGCTCCTGACTCCCAGCTTCTTGCCCCCTAGAAACATGATAGGTTTTATGTGGTGCCTGCGGACTATAAATTTCTTTACCAGTATTCTTCGGCTGACCTCTTGGTGGTGTCTGTGGCTCCTGACTAGCTATCTCAATTGCTTCATTTTCCTAAATTACTGACTTCTTGTAAAGATAGCAAAGTCAGGGAAAGGTTAAGTGAGTTAGCCAAGGGCAGTCATCACAAGTTACCTCACAGGATGGACCTATTCGCACAAGACAAGGGGTCTATCATGTATTCCCATCTTTCCACTCTTCAACTGACACTGTGGGGGATAGATGTTTGATTCCACCTTTTTTTCCCCCTAAGAATGTGCTTAGGGTCCTGCAGGAGGCCAGGAAACGCATTACTTGGAAATCCTACTTATTTAAAATGGAAGAGGTTTTCTGTTTGGTGTCTTTCTAGTAACCTGGACCCACTTTCTGTGGATGTTCCTTTGTTTCCTAATCATCTGTGTGAACTGTTCAATGGTGGGTTGGCTTATTTTTCTGTTAAAGGCCCACTTATCAGCTGTCTCTGCCTATCTGCCTTTATCACCTCCTTTAGCATCTAGATTTGAAGCCAAACAATTTCTTAAAGGCATCCTAATATTAGGCCTTCCAGGAAGCCTGTTCCTCTTCCCTGGGATCTTAATTTTATTTTGGAAAAATTGACCCAGGATCCTTTTGAGCCTGCAGCATCAGCTTCCTAGTAACATTGCTTTTGGAAGACTGCTTTTGTTAGCCCTTACCTCTGCCAGATGGGTGTCTGAGCTTCAAGGTCTTATGGCTTGTCCTCCTTTTTTTCTTTTTCATAAGGGCAAGTTGTCCTTTCGTATTTATCCTTCTTTTAGGCCCAAGATAGTAAATGAGTTGTCCCTTAATCAGTCTATTCATTTGCCCACTTTTTTTCTTTCTCTGCAATCTGCTAGTGAGAAGGTGCTGCGCACGTTGAATATGTATAGACAACTCGGATTTTATTTAGATAAGACTAGGACTTCTCGCAAATCTGATCAACTCTTTGTTTCTTTTCATCTTGCGTCCTTACGATTTGCTGTGTCAGAGTAAATTCTGCTTGGATTTCAAAAGCCATTTTGTTTTGTTGTTTTCATGGTAAGAGCCTTTGTTCTTATGTTAAGGCTCATTCTACTAGAGCTGCAGCTTCTCTTGCTTTTTTCAAGGGTTTGGATACTACCTCTTTTCTTGAGGTAGCTGTCTGGACTTCTGTGTATACATATATGCACTACAAGTTGGGTGGAATTTCCAGGCTAGAGCTGGTTTTGCTAGTGCCACCTTTCATGGCTTCCTAGAGAGCTGTGCTGGTCCTTCCTCCCTCTCTTCTTCCTGAGCTTTAGCACTCTCTGTATTGTAATGAATACTGCAGCAGTGAAATTGAAGGACGTAGTACAGTTGTGTAAAATCTTAGCATAATGATAGATGTCCTTCTCTTTACTGTTGCAGTATTTACTCCCTCTCTCCACCCCTGGTCCATTTCTCTTCTGGTTGTATTGATTACCTTTGTACTCCATGGACTAGTATTCCTCCTGAGGATCTCAGTTCTGAGGACGGTATGCCCAGAATCCTTTATGCCCTGTGCTACTTGTGGATCATACATGTGACATGCAGCTTATCTTAAAGCAATCTAAAGGCTTTGGTATACTGACCAGACTTCAGGCGATCCCTGTTGTAATGAATACTGCAACAATGAAGAGAAGGACATCTACTGTTATGGTAAGATTTTACACAACTGTACTTTCAAGTCGGGTTTATAACCGATTGATTTTAGTTGTGTTTTTTTCTACATCAGCATGTTTTCACTATAGCGTGATTGGTTACTGGTAGTCTTAGTGTAACAAAGATTTGCGTGCTCCGGATAGATTGTTTCCATGACTTCTACACTGGTATAAATTCACAGTATCTCTGCTACCAGCTTTCCAAGAAAATGAAAGAGGGCAATATATCACTTTTGATGTTCTTCGTGTTTTACTGTTGCAGTCATTGCATTTGGGTTATGTGCTTGCAGGTAGCCTGCAGTCGGCCTGATTAACAAAGTCTTGGGTCCTGCGGCGGTTGCTGTCCCTTCTTCCATGATGTCAGGTCGTCAGGGGTATAAAACATGCAGCCGACGCCATTACATCAGTCTTTCTTGCCGTGCGGTGTCCGAAGCGGAAGCAGTTCGCAAGTGCCTGTCAGCCGACTCCTGAAATATTCGTTTTCGAGTTTCAGAACCGAAGTCTTCAACTAAAGGCAAGTACTTTTTCTTGCTTCTTACCGATGTCAGTAAAAGTTAATAATTGCATTACTTGTGGAAAGCAAATACCTCATAAAGATTTTCATTTGTACTGTATTCCTTGCCTAGGCCCTGACCACGACGTACCTTGCTGTCGGTTTTGTGTTTTATTTACTCGGCGCACGATCAGTCGTCGGCATATTTTTGTCCCTAAATAGTTTGGTTCTCGGTTTAATTATCCAGAAATGTTGTCCGTTAGCCATCCGACTACCGGGATTCCGAAAAAACGCAAAGATAAAGACAAAGACAGGCTGCCGAGGTCCAAAACTGCTACCAACACTTCTCCTAAGCCAGTCGTCATGTTCGCCGGTACTCAGTGAGGCACTTTTGCTGCCCCTGATACCCGCTACTTCCGATTCACAGGCCTCCACTGAGACCCATTTGGAGCCCGGTATGCCGGGAGATGCTTCAACTATGGAACCCGCGGATGTCTCTACCTTGGATGGGTCAAGAGCCACTGTGCAGGCACTGGCTTCTGAGGGTGTATTCAGGCCTACAGACTTGCATGTTAAACAGATTCCTCCTTCTTTACTTAGGCCTAAATCTCGAACCATGCCTAAAAAAACGACGCCCTCAGGCCTCTATGCCTAAAAAACAAATGATAAGAATGGCTGAAGATCTAATAACTCTAATCAGGGGGTAGCCAACACCCCCCCCCCTTCTAAGAGGCCTAAGACTGAAGTTGATTATGAATCTTCTAACCAGGATTCTGTTTTTTCTGATTCTTCTGATTATTTGGATTTCCCCTTATCTACTTATGAAGTTTCTGATGCAGAGGACTCCATTCTCTCTGCTTCCCCTCCTGAGGATTTTTCTTTTGGGGAAACCTTACATACTCTAAGGGAGCATTTCCACAGGGAAAGCCAGGATTTTTCTGACTCCAAAAAGAGACTTGGGGATTTCCTTCTCTTACCTCAGCATAGGCCTTTAGCTATTCCTCCTGTACTAGACATTGTTGATGATGCTTTTTTGGAATCTAGTTTGGCCCCTGATTCCTTGCCTCCTGCTCCCAGAAAACCTGAGAGATACTACAGGGTCCCTGTGTCCCACAAGTTTCTTTTTAAAAATCCTGTTGTAGATCCAGAGACTATTTCACGAGCCCAAGGGCATTAAGGCTTCTACTGCTAAAAATCATACCCTTTCTGATAGAGACTCCAGGGCACTGGATAGATGGGCTAAGAAGGTTTATACTTCTGCAACCTTGGCCGTTAGGGCTTTAAACTGCCAGTTTCATATGTTAAAGTATCAGCAAGATGTTATTGGACTGCTTAAACAGAAAATGATGTTGATTCCTGACTGTGTGGAAAATAAAGAATTATAGGATTTAATGCATTCTGCTGAACAAGTTGGAAAACGTACTTTGCAATGTGGTTTTGATTCATTAGAGGCCTCTTGCAGGGCTGCTGTTACTGATTTTGTGCTCAGAAGGCATGCTTGGCTTAAGGAGCAATCTTTGCATGATCATGTTATAGCTAAATTGCTGGATGCTTCATTAAATCAGGACTGCCCGTTTGGCAACAAGGCTGAGGAAGTTATTAAAAAGATGGAAGGTAAAGCTAAATTTATGCAAACTGTTAAATATTTCTTACAAGTTCAGCCTCCTAGATTTGGTAGGCACTGGCCCTCCAAGAATTGGTACTTTCCAGCCCCTTCCAGTCTTCTCAAGCCAAACCCAGACACAGCAAAAACCCCAGGTTTCAGTCCCAGGGGACGCACAGGACTAAGCAGTGGGGGGCCTCCGCTTCCAAATCTGGAGGTAATAAGACTTCCCCCCTATGGTAAACTGTCTCAGTGACTTCCTTTTAAAATTTCCAAGCACTTAAAAAACTGACTGCCCCTTTGGGGGGAAAGATGGCTCTTCATGCAAAGAATTAGGAACTCATTACCCAGGACAAATGGGTTTTAAATATAGTGTCTCAAGGATACAGATTTCACTTCCACACGTTACCAACACCAAGCGGATGGCCAGACCTACCCCCAAATCAGTGGGCAGAGGCCCAAAAACAAGTACTTTCTCTCTTAAGCATGGGGGCTCTTCAACTGGTACCAGAAGAGGAAAAGGGACAAGGTTTCTACTCGAGACTTTTCCTGGTACCCAGAAAAGACAATTCATGGCATCCTATCCTGGACCTGTCTATTCTAAACACCTTTTTGGAGATTCCAAAATTCAAGATGCTGACTCTTCAATTACTTCCTATGCTAGGCAAAGATGCCTGGTTGGCAACACTAGATTTAAAAGAAGCATACCTGCACATCCCAATCAGGGAATCTTGCAGAAGATACCTACGCTTCAAAGCAGGCTACACACACTATCAGTTCTCTGCACTGCCCTTTGGCTTATCCACTGCGCCCAGGGTATTCACAAAGTGCCTAGCTCCAGTTATTGCATTTTGCAGGGAAAGAAATATTCAAATATACCCATACTTGGACGATTCTCTAATTCAGACAGAAAGCCAGGACATACTTTTGAATCATCTGGCCTTTGTACAAAGAATTCTAACTTGTCTGGGGTACACCATAAATGAAAAGAAATCACACCTGGTACCCTGTCAACAAATTATATTCCTGGGAGCAAGCTTGAATACAACTTCCCAGATGGCTTGCCTCACACCAGAGAAACAAATTCATTTGACAACCTACTTCAAACAAGTGGCCACCAAAACCCTGCTATCTGCAAGACAAATACTGCAAGCCTTGGGTTTCATGACCTCCTGCATTCTTTAATTCCATATGCAAGACTGCATATGAGGAAACTACAGTGGTATCTAAAAAGCCTATGGTGTCAACATTCTCAGGATGTAGAAGCAATGATTCTTATCATACCTTGCCTATGCCTAGAGTTCCTTTGGTGGGCAGAAGCCTGCCACCAAAACAAGGGACTACCTTTCACACCACCCCCTGCAGCCCAAACCCTAACAGACGCATCAGACTATGCATGAGGGGCTCACCTCGCCGGAAAGTGCATTCAGGGCAAATGGAACCCAAGTCAAATGCACCTGCATATCAATCAAAAAGAAATGTTAGGTGTAGAGAATGTTCTGACAGCCTTCAAGGACCACATTCTTCCAGGACAACTAATGGTAAAGACGAGACAACACGACTGTTATGTGGTACATAAACAAGCAGGGGGGTACACATTCTTACCCCCTCTGCAGACTAGATATCACATTGTGGAACACAGCCTTGAGCTACCAAGTGCACTTACAACCTCAGTTCTTGCCAGGAAAATTAAATACACTGGCAGACGGACTAAGCAGAAACCTCATGGACCCACACAAGTGGAAACTAGAACCAAGGATTTTCAACATGTTGACAAGCAAATATCTCTGCTCTCCAAAGTACTATTAAAAATCAAACAGGACAAACCAAGGATGATTTTGAGTGCTCCAGACTGGCCGTGCCAACACTGGTACCCCCTCCTGTGCAGTGTGTCACGGTTATCACCATGGCACCTGCCTCAGACTCCTTCCCTGTTGTCTCAGCATGAGAACCAGATTCTGCACCCTCAGCTTCTAGCACTGAACCTTGCAGCCTGCCTAATTACATAATCTCTCCTTTACCATCCCTCAATAAACCTGTGATGTATATCATTTTAGAGGCAAGGAGGCCTAGTACTAGAAAATCTTATGTTGAAAAATGGAAAAGATTCTTTGCCTGGAACCAATCTCAAGGGATGAGCACAGCAGCGCCCAGTTTACCTCAGATTTTACAATATTTAACTGAGATGCTTCACAAGAGCCTGTCTTTTTCCTCCATTAAAATCCACGCTTCAGCCATTGCAGCTCATTATAACACTGAACCTCCCATCTTCTGTCATCCACTGCTCAAACAGTTCCTCAGAGGGGTCAAAAATTTGAGACTGCCCAGGAGAGCTCCAACCCCAGCCTGGGACCTTAACTTTCTTTTGGAGAAACTCACTCTACCTCCTTTCAAGCCAGCTGCTACTGCAGACTTAAAATTTCTTTCGTGGAAAACAGCTTTCCTTTTACCAATCACTTCGGCTAGAAGGGTATCTGAATTATAGGCCCTTATGTTAGTGGAGCCTTTCATCATCTTTCATGCGGACAGGATGTCCCTCAGAACCAATCCATCCTTCATGCCCAAGGCCGTATCCAGTGTGGCTCTTAATCAGTCCATTCATTTGCCAACCTTCTTTCTCAATCCACAGAACAAAGGGGGAATGGATACTGCATTCCTTAGATGTGCACAGACAACTTAGATTCTACTTGGACAGGACTAAACCTCAAAGTTAATCTGAACAACTGCTAGTGGCATTTGCTGCAGGGGCAGAGGGGAAGGCTATTTCAATACAAACCATTTCTAAATGTTTAGGGCATTGCATCCATTTCTGCTATAAGCACCATGGAAAACCTATTCCCCAGGGGATCAGACCTCACTCCACTAGGACTGGATCTACCTCTACAGCCTTTCTCAGAGGCGTCCCTACCAGGGACATCCTAGAAGCTGCTACCTGGAGAGTTCTGTACATACTTTCGCCAAGCATTATCATTTGCCAGTTTTCTCTAAATCCAGAGCTGGTTTTGCCACTGCAGTCTTTCAGGGCCTTATAGCCGGTCCTAATGCTGTCTAAATTCCTCCTCCCAACCATAGCTGTGGGAATATACCCAAATGTAATGACTGCACCACTGAAACACGAAGAACATAGTACAGTTGTGTGCACTTACTACCATAAATGTAGATGTTCGAGTGTATTCACTGTTGCAGTCCTGGTTACCCTTCCTCCAGCCTCCTAACTTCTTTTGGCTATATCTCTACTTTCCTTTACTATGCGTAAAATCCTTTTTGGTGTATTTGCTTTTTTGTTGGAGGTATATCTTTGTACTTTTATATTTAATTGCTTCCCATTAGGGGGGCACCTGACATCTGGGGCAAAAAAGCTGATGTAATGGCATCGGCTGCATGTTTTATACCCCTGACGACCTGACATCATGGAAGAAGGGTCAGCAACTGACGCAGGACACAAAGACTTTGTTAATCAGGCCGACTGAGGTCTACCTGCAAGCAGATCACCCAAATGTAATGACTGCAACAGTGAATACACTCGAACATCTACATTTATGGTAAGTGTACACAATTGTACTATTTCATTTACTGTAAACAGTATGAAAAAGTCTTGTCTAGATTTTTGTAATACCATAGAGAACACAAATGATTTGTTTGGCTTATTTAGTACCAGAGCAATTGTCGAACCATTGTGGAATGCTGTCACTCGTGTTGTAGTAATATGAACAGTAGATATGACAGTGGTATGCATTTGCATATTTGTGAATGTGTACTTATCAACAGATACTGAGATAGTGTTATATAGTGCTAGACTGAAGTATTGAATTGTGTGAAGGGCAGCATTGAGTATAATGTTAACAACGTAAACGTCGACTGTGTTAGCTGATTGTAGTATGCGTATTTACTACTGTGTAACCGGGTGCCTATGGTACCATGTCTTAAAATCCGGGATGTTTGCTGCATTCATTTTTCTGCATTTTATCTGAATATGTCACCTTGTGGATATTAATTCCTAACCATTTGTTTGCTTTTCATGTTTTTTGTAAGTTAACATGGAGACACAGAAAAAGAAATGGACATGCGTGCACAAAAATAGTAAAATTCCCTTTCTGTCAACTAAGCGGACTTTCAGATGTATTTCTTCAGTACACATTTCCAACGTATTCTTCATTGCATGTGTTTTTAAACTGACTGTTATACCAGGTTGTCTGCTTTATGACTGGCTTATACCTGACTGCCATAAGCATTATGATACAGTACATTAATGATGAGCTGTCTTGGTCAGGAAGATGGCACATAACAGTGAAATTAATGAACACTGTTTTTAACTTGCTGTAAGAACATGTCTGCCTGTCTCTTCCCATCCCATCCTTGACGAGGAAGGTAGAACAGTTTTAAGTATCTTGTATTTTAGTGCCTACATTTTACCCAGTAAAAACCATCAAAAAACTTTATCATGTCATAAGGCCACAAGGTCCTTAATGTGTGCGTTGCAATTAACTTTTTATTTTCCATGGTCCTGTGTAACTTTACAGAGCTTTACCAACCATACTCTTCAATGCTGTTAGTTGTTAGTCTTGTTTGTCTAGTATGGATGATTTGGTTCCTTTTTATTTATGTAAGTAATCATTGCCTAGTGGTTGATGGCCTTAAGCAATTGTCTACCTAGATCTGGTTTCTGACTGACATTTAGGTTTTCTGATAAGGTACTATGACCTGTTTATTTCTGGAGTGTTCTGATTTCCTGTTTCAGTGGAGATCAAGTCTTCCTTCAGTGTTGGTAGCCTTCTGTTTTTGTTACAGGTGCATATTACAGAATTGCATTCCATGTATGTGCTTTATCATGTAGCACACCTACCACAACCAAGCCTGCCCATACGGGTCTATGTTGCAACATCGAATGCTTAAAACAGCGAACGATGTTACATCGACACATTTTCAGCGAAAGCTGAAAATGTCGAATCCAAAGAACAGCGATTTCTTTCCTAGGGAAAGAAATCGCTGTTCCAACCCCCGCAAAAAAAAAAAAAACACATTACACACTTCCAAACACACACACACACATACCCAGTCCTAATTATACCCCCCAAAAACCAGTAAACAACTAAATACACATATGCACATAACCCAAACATGCATTTAACGAAAAAAAAACCCAGTAAATATTTTAAACCATATGCACTTACCTTAACCCCGCACCCTAACCCTAAGGTCAGTAACTGTTGCACAGTCACGCTCGGGAGCTATACCAGACAAGGGACTACACTGCACTTCAGAACACGGCAAAACAACAAAGCGACTTCTTTCCCAGGGAAAAATTTCGCTTAACAGCCGCTTCGCTGTTTTGCCTGTTTTCTCTACATGTGTCGACGAAAATGCATTCGACATAATACGTTTTCGTTGTACTCATAGGAACCCGCCAATACTTGCACTGGAGTATTTTTGCATGTGTTAAGGTGTTAATGTAAAGAGTATTCTTCCATTGTGGTGATTTAGTCCCTACACCTTTAAATCATTATTTTAGCAGTAGCAGATTCTTAATACCTATTCCAGTCTGTCTGTATGTCAGAAAAAGTGGGTGTTTAACTAACTAACTTTGTTTTTCTGCCATGTGAGTTATGCTGAGGAGTTTTGCAGCTGCCGCATTTTCCCCTAGATTCCTGGTCTTGATATTAGATTATTCTGCTACAGGAGCTTATTTAGCAGCTGATGCTCATTTCATTGTCTTTTTAAGTTAGCTTGCCACTGCTTTTTTGGTGAGCCTAGAGTTTGAATTAAGTCCCCTTTTAAGAAGGAGAATTCTGAATGACAGTAGGTGAGCAGTATATCCATGTGTTGATCTTGTGTTTAGACTTCTGGTTTTATGAGATATAGCCTATGAACATGTTCATTTATTGTGTGGTTTTACTTTACATTCCTTGCTGTCTCCCTGGATGTTCTGCAGATGATACATAGTCTTACTGACTTTGTACTTGCAAGTGATAAAAGCTATATAGTCACCGTGCTGACACCTGTTAACTAACTGGAAACAGATTTTTTTTTTTTAATAAAGTCAGTGACTCTGCAGTGAGAACTTTAAAACAATACAAGGTACTGTTTGATTTGCGTTCCATATATAATATAGCTGATCTCTGTAAAAATTGAAGTCTAACTTGCTTATGATATTTTGAGTCATTTTTAGACTGATTAATTTTAACACACCGTTGGAATGGTAAAATTCAGTGAACTTTTGTACTTCCCACTTGAAGCAAGTTTTATCAGTCTGTAACAAGTAGAGTAGTAGTGATGTTACAGCCAATCTAGGAGAAGTAACATAAATGAACTTTAATTTAGAACCTCATATAAGGTTGTGTAAGCGTGCCACCACACAAAACTAATAACCAAACTAAGGTCCACGTAGTCCTGGGCTTCCAAAATCCACAGCGAGTTCAATAAAAAAGTATACTCTAAATAGCGATGGATATAAGACTAATAAATACATTAAATTTAAGGTTTTAATATACACATTAAGTGCTTTTATCCATAACACTCTGGACTTCCTCAGAACGTTACAACTACTGCCCAGATGTGCTTAAATACAGTCTAAACAAAACCATTAAAAATTAATCATTCAATTATAGACAATTAAGTAGAATTCATGCCTTGAATATTAAGATCACAGTCATTATCATCAAAACACTAGCCGTATTTTATGCAATAATCAACATTAAAGTAATTAAAACATTGTTTAACACACTTTTCAGTTTCATAACTTTGCAGCCTTCATTCTAAGAACAGGCTGAATCAAAACATGTTCATTTAAACCAGGTCTCACCATAGCATCCAATTTAATTTGCCAGAGCAGTTCCAATACTGTAGCCTGTTTTCACAGTGTGCCCCCCCCCCCCCCTTAGAATTCGGTTGTACAATTTCTAAGATACCAAATTCAAATCATAAAGCCATCGCAGGACAGTGAATGTTTATACAAAGTGTTATTCAGATTGGCCCTTTTCTTGTCATATAAGTGTTAATTTGGGCCAATTTTGTTTCTGTTTTCCCTACATAAAAAAGACTAACATCAGTTACAGACTGCAAAATATACTAACCCTTTTGTATCCGTTTCTTTTTTCCAACTTAGTCTTCCCTTTAATCAGCGCTTGTGGTAAAGAAATGATCTTTTCCAAAATATAACAGCAATAACTCCATCTACCACACTTAGTGGTGCCCTTTATGTTGACTTCCTTCCCTTTTTCCAAAGTTTCTTTAATATTAGTATCCACTTTGTATATAAAATAAGGGGGTTCACCAACCGAATTGTAAACCACCTCGTCCATTTTTAAAATAGCCCAGTTGTTCATAATAATAATAATAATAGTTCTGACCTGAGGGTTAATATCATTAAACTTAATAGTGATAGCATTTTGTAAAATATGCTTAGTAGTACAGTTCACATTGGGCAAGTAATTTTGTCCTTCCACAATAGTTGGTTTACCCCAAAATAGGAAGATATTTTGTACCCCTGATCTTAATCACTTCAGTTTTAAGGGAACATAACAGGCCTGATGGGTAGCCTCTTTATTATAAACATATTAGTTTCCAGTTCCTGCAGAAATGCGTCATTCCTTGAAACCACCTTAGCTGCCCTAATAAATTGTCCTTTCACCAAGTTCTACCTTTATAGATTAAATATTTGAATTGGAAAAAGTCTCTTTTTCTGTATACAGATGAAACAAACTCATTATTTTCTCTAGTCAAATATACATCTAAAAATGGACAGTATGGTAACTATGTTGATGGGTAAATCTTAAAAGTGTAATAGCACCCGTAATATATTCTAAAAAATAGTCCTCGTCTTACAAACTGCCTTTCCAAATCGGAATGGGTCATCCAAAAACCTGCAATAAAAAGACCACAAATGGGTATAAGCTGTTCATATTGCTTCTCCCAAGTAAGCTTAACTATGTTTGCAAAAGTGGGGGCACAAGCCACATCCATTGCAACACCATTCACTTGCTGTAAAACTTGCCCTCAAAAAATATTCCTAAGAACCCGTTCCATCCAGTCCACTAAAAACCTTACTTATTTAGCCTCTAAGTCTTTAAAATCCACAAAGGCTTCTTCAAAACAATTTTAAACCTACATCATGTGGAATACAAGAAAAAAGATCTATAATATCTGTAGTTAAAAAAAGTATGTTGTTCACCCCATAGACTCAGAATTTTTTGCTCAAAAAGTCGTACAAGTCTCTCAAAACATGGGGATAGCCATCTAGGATAGACTTTAATGTCCTAGCCTGTTTTGGCTGAACCTCCTGTTACTGGATTTAAGAGTATGTCTATAAGACTGCAAGTAACATCCATTTGGCTAGTGAACCAGTTCCTAAAAAGGCTTTGAGGAAATACAAGGTGTACTTTGATCTTACAGTTCTCTTTGCTCCATTGTCATCTGACCCAGCTGTGGTTTCTGTAGATGCCAACTCTAACAAGAGCCTTGGCAGCTTCTTTAACCCTTCAGTGTCGGATAAAATTGGCAAGTGGTTAGAATCACAGGGAAAATAGTTGGCTCAGTGTAGTAAGCTAGTATCTAGAATTTTGTTCAGAGCTTCTTGTGTAAATTTAGTTTGTAATGTAGTTACAGTTTCGATGAATTTGCTGTATCTTTGCCTGCTGATTAGAAGTGTTATATGAATGAAATTGTTACTAATGTGAGACAGGTTTTGAAACCCGTTTTGAGGAATGTCTTGGAAGATGTGGACATTATTTCTAGAAGTGCAACTGCTTCTCTTGTATTGAGAAGGTTTGATTGGTTAAATACATAAACCAGAATTTTTCTGAGTAACTAAAAAAAATGAGATGGGAATGCTCCTTTTAAATTTTGAATTTGTGTTTGGTCCTGCTGATACCCAGATTGTCTAACAATGGGTTGATGGAGGTAAATTTATGCATAGTGCATCTAGAATGTTTCTTATTCCCAGGTTCTCTCAAACAGGGCGTTCAACTTCAGTGGGCTGAACTAATGAAAATCCCAGCATAACAAGAGAACAGGGTACCAAGAAGAAATAGCTGCAGGATAATACTTGCAACCCAAGTAAAAGGGATTCCTTTCCCAAAGAAAAAAAAATATTTTCCTGCTAAACAGTGACTATGCCAAGACTCAGGGCATTCCATTCCTTCCTCCTGTCCACCCTCCCCTTTCACTTTACCCCAGGTTTTAAGCCAACCTAAGCAGCTTGCCCACAAATAGTCAGACAAGTGGGTGCTGAGAATAATTCAATGAGATTGCTCTTGGTAGTAGACAGAAAACCCTCCTGTCTTCAGGGAAATCCCCCTGCACCCAACAGACTAGACACATCTGTCTACGGTACTGCTTCACAAGTTGCAGGCAGGGGTTATAGAACCAGTTCCTGATCCACAAAAAGGAAAATGATTTTTCCACCAGAAACTTTTTGTTATCCAAAAAGGAGCTATTGTGGAGACTATTGTTGGATATGTTGTACCTAAATACCTTTCTGAAAGCACCTAAATTCTAAATGGTCAACCTGCAGATGGTCCTGCCCCTTCTTCCGGAAAAACGTTTCATGCTTACATCTGAAGGATGCTTACCATCACTTGCCAATTGCTCCCATCTTCAAGTTGAACCTAGAAATGTCTTGTCTCACACCCTCACAAAGAACACCCTTCCTTGGGTGCATGATGGAAACAGAAAAAAGTACAGCTTTTCTACCAAATGACAAAGCTTTGACTGTTGAGAACATTTTTCAGGAGTTCTATCTTCAAGAAGCTCAGGATCTCAACTTTGGTTTTGAAAAAGTGACCTTATCCTTTTTAGCCTGCCCTTCAAGTTCACTTGAGGTTCATCACTTGGAAAACTGTTTTGCTTATTGCTCTGAAATCTGCAGGGTGAGTCTCCAAGCTGCAAGCTGTCATGGTGGGGCCAGACGTATCCAATTTTCCACAAGCACAGGGTTGTTCTGCTCACTAATCTTTCTTCCATGCCAAACGTTGTTGCTGTATTTACCACGAATGAGGTCATCAATCTCCAGTTTTCTTTCTGTAACATAAACACAGGGGAGAAAAGATTCCACATACTTTGGATGTGCATAGGCAGCTCTGGTACTGCCTTGACAAAACTAAACCCTTCAGGAAAGCTGAACAGCTGTTTATTTCCATTTCTAGGGCTAAGAAGGGTCAACCAGTCTCTAAGCAAATGATTGAGAGTTGGTTGTTCGCTGCTATTGTATTTTGTTACTCTAATCATGGTAAATCTATTTCAGGCAAGGTTAAGACATGTTCCAGTAGAACCTTATCTTCTTTGATGGCATATTGGGAAGGAGTAGACTCTAGTAGCATTTTAGAGGCAGAAACCTGGTCCCTCTATTCATGCCTTTACAAGGCACTGCAAACTGGATTCGTTCTGGAGTTCCAGAGCAAACTTTGTGAGGACCATTCTCCGGAGGTTTCTGGAACCTTATCCTTCCTTCTCCCGGTTAAGGTAAGGTTTGGGAATCTACCCATATGCCCCGAGGCAGTGTGAATGATGAACATAGTACAATTGCATAAGTAACAATAGGTGTTCAAATTTCACACTGCCTCACTGGCAGCACCCACCATTCCCCTTATTTTGTATATAGTTCAATAGCACAGGGGGTGAGTTGAGGCAGACCCCCATGATGTGTGCTGTGGCTTTTTCCCACATGCCCAGCTGTTGCTTCTGAAGAGGAAGGGCTGTTGCCTTGGTGAGGAAATGAATAGGTCATAGGGCTTGCTGTCTCTCTCTGACTGGGAACAAATGGGGTTGACACTGCGCTGGAGGAACAAATGAACCAGAAGGAAGCTGTCGGGCAGATCTTGCAAATGGGGGAGGATTTAAAATTTGATTAGATAGATGGGTTAGCAACTGATGAGAGACTAAGAACATGAAATGCATGATACCTGTGAACTAAAACTGCAGTGGAAGTATATTTTTTCATTAATAAATGGTGGAATGTGCACTAAAACTAGGTTTGCTACATTTAGAAAAATGCTTGATGAATCTTGCTTGGGTCTGGAATTATCCCAGTAATATTGGACAACACAGAGAAGTAAAACCAAGTGTCTGTTTGCCTGTTACCTGATTGTAAATGCTTTAATGGATGAACAATTACTTGTTGGGGTTAGGGCAGGAACAGGACCTCATAGAATAAAAGTCAAAACAGCATTGAATAGCTTATTCCTGTGTTCCTTAAATAGGAATATGAGCTATGTTCAGTCAACATCTATTTGGTAAAATGTCGTAGTAAAGGAGTGACTTTAAAAACAAGCATGGCTTTATAGTAGTTGTTGGCATTTTAATGCATTTGTTTAGTTTGATGGAACTCTTGGGAACATCTTGTAGCCCGAGTGCTGTGTACAAAAATGTTGAATATATCGCTGGTTGAAAGGCCCATTTACTTTATACCCCAGCCTTATGATTGTTGTATTTTAGTGCATCCAATTGTGAAGTATAGTTGATACTTTGCTTCATCTTAATTGTTTTAAACTTGATGGCACGCCCTCTGCCTCATTTTTAGACTTTTCTAATGTTTTTTGTATCTTCTGCCATAGGTTCCATTCCCTGTACTTCAAGGTGAGAGTGTGGAGTACCTTGGTCGTGCAGATGATGGCATCATTGCCATTTCAAATTATCGCCTTCATATCAAATTCAAGGACTCTGTCATCAATGTAAGTTAAAATGAATGTTTTTGGATGGGGTTGAGGGGGCTATATTCTGCATTATTTTACTCTCCCTACTTACCTTCCTAAGCACATAACTTGAGAAATTAATGCTCATGTCAGTGCAGTCAAATTGGTGAAGTGCATTTTCCCTTGATATTGTTTGTAAGGGAGTTGCCACCCCTTAAACCTACTTTTGCCTTTAGTACTAGTCAAGCAGTAGGGCTTCAGCCTATTGCAGATGATAATGGAACATGCTCTTTGCATGCATGTATGATTGTGGCTGTTTATCCTGAAGCACAAGCAAGAATTTTGTTTTAATATTCATGCAGTTGGTTTGGCAGTCCTTTTCTGAAATGAGTTTACGCAGGACGTGGGTATTGCAGATTTACAAGCTTTGTCCAGTAGTGATACACGGGCTTTGTTGCTTTTTTAATTTACTTTTAGAGGATTTAATAAATGCCTATACAGGATCTTACGTTGTTGTGGAAGAGACATTTTGTTTTATGATGTTAAAACTTAAAAAAAAAAGTGTGTGTGATTAATATATATATATATATCTATATATATATATATATATATATATATGTGTGTGTGTGTGTGTGTGTGTGTGTGTGTGTAATCAATGTTCATGAAACACAAATTGGTTAGTTGCTGGGTTGTCGTCTACCTCAGTTTTACTGGAGTGTATTATTTTTTGCGCTGGTCAATGATCTTAACCGCTTTATTATGTGCTCGAGACATGGATGCCAAGAAATTAATCTCGAGATTGTGAATCTTGGCATCCATGTTGAGAACACAAGACAGTGTTATGATCTGCAGACTTGCTCATCATTCTTTGTAGTGCATGGCGAAAATATGATGTGGTGTTCTGGCTTTGAAAGCCCATAAAGCAGTGGGGGAAAGGTGTACCTCTTATGTATTACCTGTGTAAGGGAAGCAGTTTAATGCAAAATACTTTGTGTACCTCAGCAGACATAAATTGGAGTTTAAATGAAACTGTTTCTTGCCCTGCTACTGCTGTTTATTGGTCAGCACTGTATGCTTTTAGTGCAGACACAATGTTAAAAATGCTTAGGGAATGCTTAATTGGTAAGTACCCCCTAAGCAATAAGGTTGTGTCTCGTGCTATAGAAGCACCGAACCAGGATATAATTTAACCATTTTTAGAGTGTAGTCAGGGTGCACCGTGTGGTACATCATAATTTCTGTTAACTTCAGACTGCAGCAGATTTATATCCAGTCTTTCTCTGAACATCTGTTGGGATATTCCATCAGTGCTTTTTTCTTCTTAATGAAATTAAGATATGTTAATTACAAATGTTGTTTGTTTTTTTTTTTCTCCCATGTTACCAAGTGAAAGTGGTTGGTTTTCTTGATTTTGTAAGGGGAATTTGGCACCTCTGACTGACGCTGTGAGTTTAGACAGTGGTGGAGGGGGTGAGCCCCTTGCCTATGCAACAAAATTAGCTAATCCTCCCCCTCCCCAGCTAATGAGATTTTTAAGGAAGTTTGCATAGCTCTTCAAGAATATTCAGTAAAGATATACTAAGTGCACATGTCTACTGGAGAAAGCCCATTTGAAGATGATCATATACTTTGTAATGGTTAAGTATTCTTGTGCATTCTCTATTAGCTTTGTTCATTTACTTGCATTTTTCTCACTTTGCTATTTTAATAAAGCCAGTTATATTTTAGGAAAATAACTGTTTGTAGTAAACGCACACTTGCAAAAATTGTGATGGGGAGTGGTTTTATCTTGAAGTATAAAAAAATATTTTGGTTACTGAAGCGATGTACTTCTTTTCCTATGTATTGTACATCAGGGTATGGAGTATTATCCACCTAGCTGTCTTTGTCCTGTTTTCAGCTATAATGCTTGATGTATATAAAGTATGATTTCAGAAGCATAGTTGGTCAGCTGTGTTTCAGCCACCATCTGTTGCTGTCAGCAATTAATTTTTTTCCACATTGTGGTTTGCTGTAATCTTATGCTATAAATATTGACCTGTTGTTGGCATATTTATGCATTTTTTTTGTTTTATTTTTATTTTTCAAACTGTAATCTGCTGTCAGCAGGGAGTTCCATTGATTGTTTTACCTGTAGCAATTTGGTGCTGTCAGTTGTTACTTTCTGCTTTCCTGTGGCAAGTCTTAAACTGACGGAAATTGATGCAACACAGCAAGTATACTGTTATTGAAATGTATATATACCTTTATCTAGTTCAGACTTTGATAATCTGGTGCTGTTACTGGCAGGTCTTCTGTTTGTGTTGCAAAATTGTCTCTCATGAATTTTAACACATGGGTGTAGCCTGCAGTATTTTGTAATAGTGTTGGATTTTGTTAGTAACGAGTGGTACTTTTTTTGTGCTGAAAGGCTTGCATTGCAGTAGTTGGGCAGTATGCTTGTCTTGAACAGCTGCTGCTGATAAATCTTTACTGCAACTGCCATCTGTATACTGGCACCATTGTACATTTGATAACATTGTATTTGTGGCTCCAGTGTGTTTTTTATTTTTTATCTTGTACAGTTTACAGGATGTTGCTTGTAGTACAGCTATCTGAAGTAGATTATAATCAGTCATACGGTGGTGTGTGTTGCTGCTAGCATATTGCCTTAAAATGTGATTGTGATTGCTACCAGTAACAGCATGCAGCTAAATATGTAACCTTTGTCTCTATTGCATCTTGAGCTGTCCTAATGCAGTATGATTGGTAGTACTTGGTGTATTACCACAGTGGTTTATGGAGATACTTAAATGTGAATATATTTCTCCTGTTCACATTGTTACTACTGACAGGTGTCTGAGTCTTGAGCTGTACTTAATCTAGTACAGTCATCAATTTGCCATTATTGGCACAGTTATTTCTGACCTTAGAAGACTAAAGCTGTTGTAATGCGGTAGAGTTGTCAGTGTGCTGTCTGGGTCTTGAATTACAACTAGCTAATACATAAGCCAGTGTGGTGTTGCTGTCACAGTGGTCATCGATGTAATATTGAGCTGTGATGTTTGTGTTGTAACATACCGTTAATGTCGCATCTGAATCTCGTGAGTCATACATTTCACTAATGGTACTGCAGGACACAAATGTTGAGGCTCCCAAGAAATGAAAAGGGGAATTATGGCATTCCTCCATTTTAGTGCTGTTTATGTGGATATTTTCTGAGTGTTTCAGATGCACATATGCTGCATCAGGGTTAACTAGTTAAATTTTGCTGAGGTTTACATCTATTGCATTCTGTTTCCAGTTATGTTCTTTGTCAGGGAGATGACCTGTGTTTCAATCCCTGATTTTCATGTTCTGCTTTTCCCAAAAGATGCTTGCCTTATTTTAGGGTGGTTTTCCTTAGTGTGCTTTTCCATGGTGTGAGATTCTTTTGCTCTAATATGGGGAATTCCACACACCCCAAGTCTTTGGTAAATAAAGCCCATGGTACTGCTGTCTCACTATAAAGATACACTACAAGACATGGAGTTCTTTGGTCCCCATACTGATGTGATTCATATATATTTATGTGCTTTGAATACTGGAGTAACTGCAGCCTCAAAGCTAGTCTTAGTAAGCATTAATCAGAGATACCTCAAGTAAAAAAGAAAAGTCTGTTACACTTCTGAGTCTTAGAGATGTAAATCACCTTATGTGGGTAGCTGTGTTTTACTACTACTACTTTTGCTTGTGTAACACGTTAAACACCAGCAAGTTACCCAGGGTTCCATTTTTCATGGAGAGAGGTGGGGCCTGGACTGTAGCCCCACTAGAATGATAAACTAATGTGTAATTTTGACTTTGATTCCTTGGTGCCAAATGTTGTCTACATGTGTCTTTCACACTAGTACATTTTTAGCATGTTGTCTTTACTAGAGCGGAGAATTCTAGTGCTTTTATGTGGTACAGAACTTTTCAGACAGTAGTAGCTAGCTTCAGAGTTTCTTCTGTAGCAAGATTCACTGACCTGCCACTGGATCGTTTTTTACTTCCTTCTGATCCCCTCTGGTTCTTTGCTCTGATAAAGCTGCTCCATGCTGACTTTGATATTTTTGGTTTTCATTTGGCAAAGAGATGTTCCTTTTGTTAGTGTGAGAGTACTCTATGCATTCTATTCTGTAGTCATTTCTCTATTCTGAACGCTAGGTTTGGTGTGCCAGATTTTGTGTCTTTTGAATCTCAGTTGCAGAAATCTGTTCGGGAGAGCTGCCTACCCCACAAAGTAGAAAGTAAAGTTATAGGCCACCAAATACCACTTCAATCCTTTCCTGTGTCTTGTGTACTGCACTGCATAGTCTTTCATTGTCACAACTTAGATTTATTTTCTTCTGGGGGAAGCTGAACTTGCCTTCCTGTGAGCTATTTACACCGTGTTAGTACCATTCCAATTTGTCAGTATTATTTATTATTATTTTTTCATGGGGAGTTTTGAGGACTGATCCATCCACCTACCTGCTAAATTTTCCAAAGTGCTTTGCTAAAAGGAAATCTTTTAAACTTGCTCAGGATGCGTTTGCTTTTGTCCAAAGTGCTCAGTGGGATTGTCACCAAATTGTAGTGCAGCAGTACTTTTGGCATCTCCATGTGAGATACATGCTGTCTTTTGGAACGGTAAAAGATTTTTCCAGCAGATGAAAGATTCCTCCATAAAATGTTTGCTTACATATTTGTATTGATTGCCTTTGTGGCAGAGAGTTACTACATACATGGAGTTCTTTCTAAAAGCTACCCAGCATTTCTGTGGTCTCTGTATTTGGCTCTGTGATGTGTGTTTGCTTGTGCGGGTTTGTTGTTTAGGGATACATGGCTGCTTAAAAAGGCATTCTATGCCCGAATGTCCTGTCTGATTTAAGAAATTGACTTTTCCTTGTATTAGTTGTAAACAGTAGTGCTTCTCTTATTTAGTTCTTTGGGCAGTCTGTCTACAGGCTGCTGCTGTTTTGAATTGACATGGGTAGATGTTCTTCGTGTTTTACTGTTGCAGTCATCACACTTTGGTTATTCCTGCCAGGGTAGCCCTCAGTCGGCCCGAATACCAGAGGCTTAGTATTTCTGCATCAGTTGCTGTCGCTCCAGGACTGACGTCAGGTCGTCAGTGGTATAAAAACAGGCAGCCAATGCCATTACATCAGTCTTTCTTGCCGAGGAACCCGAAGTAGAAGCAGTTCACACAAGTGCTGGTCAGCCACTACCTGAGTTTTTCGTCTCTGAATTGAAGTTAAAGTCTTCTAAAGCTAAGTACCCTGTTGAGGATCCTTTTTTCTTGCTCTAACCGATGTCAGAAAAAGTTAACAATTATCTCGCCTGTGGAAAGCAAATAGCACACCGAGACTTTCATTCTTACTGCGTCACCTATTTAGGCCCAGGCCACGACATCCCCCGCTGTCACTTTTGTGCTTTGTTCAACGCCCGAATTATATGTCGTCGGGCCCTTATTGTAGCTAGATATTTTCACTCTCAGTCCTCTAATTCCAGTATGGCTTTGGTAAGCCATCCGACAACCCATCTTCCGAAAAAAACGTAAGGATAAAGACAGAGACAAACCGCACAGGTCCAGAACTGCTGATGACGCTTCTGTTAAGCTAGTCGTCAGTTCTCTGGTCCTCAGTGAGGCGCTTTTGCAGCCCCTGATGCCCGCTTCTGTAGATTCGCAGGCCGCTACCAAGACCCTTTCGGAGTCTGGTATGCCGCGAGACTCTTCTTCGACTAAGGATCCTACGGATGTCTCTACCTTGTATGGGTCCAGAGCCGCTGAGCAGGCACCAGCTTCCAAGGAAGTACTTTGCACTACCAATACTCGACACAGACCGATGACTTCTTTCATGTCTTCAGTTCTGTCAAAAACTACCGAGTTTCTAAGGCCCAGGGTACTAACCAGACCCAAAAAAGCAATGACTCAAGCTCAGGCACCTGCTTCCCTTGCCTCAGTCTCAAATGCTTAAAATGGCGGAAGACCTTATAATGCTGATCAGGGGAAGCCAGGCTACCCTTCCAAAAGAAAGAGACTTGTCCCCAGTAGTTTTATCTGAACAGGAGTCTGATGACTCTGACACATCTGAATATGAAGATATGCAATCCCTCTCTGCTTATGAGGATTCTGATGCAGAGGAATCCATCCCTTCAGCCTCTCCACCCGAGGATTTTTCCTTTGGGTAAACCCTACATACTTTAAGGAGCATTTCCAAAGGGAATGTCAGGACTATCCTCAGTCAAAAAAGAAACTCGGGGAATTCTTAGATCTTCCACAGCACAGACCTCTGGCCATTCCTGCTGTCCTGGATGTTGTGGATGATGTTTTTATGGAATCCAGTCTGACCCCTGACACCCTCCCTCCCTGCTCCCAGGAAACCTGACAGGTATTATAAGAGTCCCGGACTCTCACACATTTCTTTTCAGAAATACTACTGCTGACCCAGAGGTCATCTCTCAAGGACCTAAGGGAATTGAAGCAACTTCAGCTAAGAATCCAACCCCCTCAGATAGGGATTCCCGAGCTTTAGACAGATGGGGTAAAAAAGTATACACCTCTGCTACTCTTGCTATTAGAGCATTAACTTGTCAGTTCCATATGCTGAAATATCAGTAATGTACCATGGAGCTCCTCAAACAAAAAATATCTTCTTTCCCTGCTTGTGCAGAAAATAGAGTTACACGAGTTAATGCATTCTGCAAGTCAAGTAACTAAGCACACCTTACAATGTGGTTTTGACACCCTAGTAGCATCTTGCAGGGCAGCAGTCACTGGTTCTGTCCTTAGGAGGCATGCTTGGCTTAAGGAACAGACCTTACCAGACCATGTCATATCCAAATTATTGGACGCACCCTTGCACAAAGACAGCTTATTTGGCACCAAGGCAGAAGAGGTCTTAAAGATGGAAGAAAAAGCCAAATCTATGCAGACAAGTTAGACTTCCTACAGGTCCAGCCATTGAAGTTCAGTAGGCATTGCCCCTCCAAGCACTGGTCCTTTCTTGCCCCTTCCAGGTCAGCACAGCTTAGATCCAGGGAAAGCAGACCACCCAGACAACAGCCCCAGGGAATGCAGAGATCTAAGCAATGGAGTTCCTCCTCTTAAAAACCGGGGAGTGCAAAGCCACCCCTTATGGTAAGATCTCACAGTGACTTTACACTTCCACCCTCTCCCTCTGCCTACCTGCTCATGCCCCTAGGAGAAAAACTCTCCTTCCACACAAGCAACTGGACCACCATTACCAACAACTGCTGGGTCATCAACATATTGTCCCAGAGATAAAAATTTATTTCCACACTCTGCCAACCCCAAAAGGGTTCCTAGATCTTCCCCCAAACCAGTGGGCAGAGGCCAAAAAGCAAGTCCTTTCCCCTGCTCTCTATGAGGGCAATAGAGCATGTTCTTGCAGAACAGATAGGCCAAGGTTTCTACTCCAGACTCTTCCTGGTACCCAGAAAAAAGGGCACATTGCGCCCCATCCTCGATCTATCCATTCTAAACATCTTTCTGGTGATACCAAAATTCAAAATGCTCGCCCTCTAGCAGATTCTACCTATGCTTTCTAAGGATGCTTGGTTAGCCACCCTTGACCTAAAAGAGACCTACCTACACATCCCATTCAGGGAATCATGCAGGAAATACCTACATTTCAGGGCAGGATCACTGCACTTTCAGTTCTCTGCACTTCTCGTTGGCTTATCCACTGCTCCCAGAGTTTTCACAAAATGTCTGGCTCCTGCCATTGCTTTTTGCAGATAAAGAAATATTCAGATTTACCCATACTTAGATGACTGCCTGATTCAGGCAGATAGTCAGGAGAAGCTGCTAAAGCACCTGACCTTTGTAAAGCCCCTACTGACCTCCCTGGGGTATACTATCAATGAAAAGAAATCCAAACTAGTTTCCACACAAAAAATTGTATTCATGGGAGCAAGCCTGGACACAGCATCCCAGATGGCATTCCTTACTCCGGAAAAACAAGCTTACCTGACAGCCTACTTCTCTCAGCTAGCCACCAGGACCCAGTTATCTGCAAGGAAAATCCTGCAAGCTTTAGGGTTCATGGCTTCTTGCATTCTACTCATTCCATATGCCAGACTGCATATGAGGAAACTTCAGTGGTACCTAAAAAGCCTTTGGTGTCAGCACTCTCAAGACCTGGAAACTCTTATACCAATGATACCTTGTCTAAGGAAAGATTTTCTTTGGTGGCAGCAGCATGCTACCACAACAAAGGACTTCCCTTCTCACAACCGCATGCTGCCCAGACCCTCACCACAGACTCATCAGACTATGCCTAGGGTGCAAACCTGGATGGCAGGTGCATTCAGGACCAATGGAGCCCAAATTAAATTCATCTGCACATCAACGAAAAAGAGATGTTAGCTGTTCAGCACGCCCTGACAACTTTCAGACCCCTGCTATCCCCGAGACCCCTACTGATCAAAACAGACACCACAGTGATGTGGTGTATCAACAAGCAGGGGTGGACTCGCTCTTAGCCTCTCTGGAGGCTAGGCCTCAGCCATGCAACTACACCTGTTAGCACAATTCCTGCCAGGCTGTCTAAACTCTCTGGCAGACAACTTAAGCAGAAACCTGCTAGGCCCACATGAGTGGCAGCAAGACCAAAGAACCTTCACCCCTTGTAACCCAGAAATGGGGCGCCCTGAAGGTCGACCTCTTTGCCTCCCACTCCAGTCATCAGCTCAGAAAATTCTGCACCAAGGAACCTCACAGCAAGGCCTGGAAAGTGGACGCGCTGTCCTTCCAGTGGGTAGACCTCTCGGTCTATGCATTTCCCCCTCTACTACTCATTTCAAGGGTACTGCTCAAAATAAGGGAGGAAAAACCAAGGGCAATCCTGATTGTCCCAGACTGGCCACGCCAGCAATGTTACCCACTGCTGCGCAGGCTGTCACCCCTGCCACCATGGCACCTACCTCTGATCCCAACACTCCTGACCCAGAGGAATGGCGAATTCATGCACCTCCAATTGCACATCCTCAATCTGACAGCCTGGCTTATTCCCTGACCTGTCCTCAAGCTGCCAGTCTAAGCAAGCAAGTTCCAGATGTGATACGTGAGGCCAGATGCCCCATCTTATGCTGACAAATGGAAAAGGTTTTGCACCTGGATCCAGGCTAAGGGAGCCGGAACGGCACAGCCCTCCCTACCTCTCATCCTGGATTACCTGACAGACATCCTACATACAGGGGTCTATCCTTCTATTAAAGTTCATGCCTCTGTTATCTCTGCTCATTTCAGTGCAGAGCCACCTCTTTTCTCGCACCCTCTCATCAAACAGTTCCTAAGAGGGGCTAACAACTTGAGGCCTCCCAGTAGAGCTCTTACCCCAGCTTGGGACCTAAACTTTGTGTTAGAAAAGCTCACCCTGCCCCCCTTGAACCTGCAGCTTCAGCAGAGTTAAAATTTCTCTTGGAAGACAGCCTTGCTTCTGGCCATCACTTCAGCTAGAAGAGTATCAGAGCTGCAAGGCACTTATGGCTGTAGAGCCCTTCATCATTTTCCATGCTGACAGGGTCTCCCTCAGGACTTAACCCATCCTTCATGCCAAAAGTGGCCTGCAGTGTGGCTCTCAACCAATCCATTCATTTGCCCACCTTTTTCCCTAACCCGCAAAACAAGGGGGAAAGGATTCTGCACTCTCTAGATGTGCACAAACATTTAAGATTCTACCTAGACAGAGCTAAATCTTTTAGAAAAACTAATTACCTGTCAGCTTTGCTGCAGGAGCAGAGGGCAAGGCCATATCCAAACAATCTCCAAATGGATAGCACATTGCATCCAGTTCTGCTACAAACAGAACAGGAAACCTCCCCCTAAGGGGGTCAGAACTCATTCCACCAGAGCAGAGGGGTCCCCACCAGGGACATCTGAAGGCTGCAACATGGACATCTGTTCATACCTTCACCAAGCATTATCACCTGCCTGTCTTCTCCAGATCCAGGGCAGGCTTTGCCACCACAGTCTTGCAGGGCATCCTAGCCAGCCCCCAGTCTTTCTGACTGCCTCCACCCTTTTCTTCAGCTTTGGGAATCAAACCAAGTGTGATGACTGCAACAGTGAAACACAGAACATAGTACAAATGTTCATCGTGTTACCCTGCTGCAGTCATCACACTTGGGTTATCCTGTCGTCAGGCGGTCCCGCAGTCAGCCTGAATTCCAAAGTCTTGGTCCGGCGTCGGTTGCTGTCGCTTCTTCCCTGATGTCAGTGCGCCAAGGGTATACATGATGCATCCGACACCATTTTCTCCAGTCTTTCTTGCCGCACGGTGCCCGAAGCAGAAGCAGTTCGCAAGTGCCGGTCGGCCGACTCCTGAGATTTTCGAAGTCGAATTTCAGATCTGAAGTCTTCAATAAAGCTAAGTACCCCGTTGGGGAAACTTTTCTTGCCTCGGACCGATTTCAGAAAAAGTTAACAATTGTATTTCTTGTGGGAAGCAAATACCTCATAAGGATTTTCATTCTTATTGTATACCTTGCCTAGGCCTAGACCACGACGTCTCTGGTTGTCGCTTTTGTGCTAGGTTCAATAAGCGTACTATAAAACGAAGCTTTGATTTCGCACGACACTACTTCGGTAGAAAATTTAATTACATTATGCCGTCGGAGCAACTGACTACCGGCGTGCACAAAAAAACGCAAAGATAAGGACAGGCAGCCTAGATCCAAGCCGGACTCTGAGGCCTCGGCTGGGCCGGTCTCCAGTTCACCAGTTTTCAGTGAGGCACCTACGCAGCCCCTGGCTACCGCAGAATTGGAACCCCAGACCGCTTCAGATCCTATGGCGGAGAGCTCTAGGCCGACGCAGCCATTTCCTTTAGGCCCTACCAATGACATTGCAGAAGGAGAAACCGGTGCTGCAGAAACACCCTCGGTTTCTGAAGGTGTCTTCAGACCGACGACGCTCACCATAAAAACATATCCTAAGCTTAAGACTCCTCTTAAACCTAAAAAGATTGCACTTCAGTCTCCAGTTCAAGGCCCCATGCCTAAGAAACAGATGCTTAAAATGGCTGAAGATTTGATCTCTTTAATCAGGGGTTCCCAACCCCCACCCGACAAAAGGCCTAGACAAGAGGAAGATTATGCCTCCTCTGATCGTGTCTATTTCCTCATGCTCCTCTGAGGAACAAGATTATTCCTTTCCCCCTTTATGAAGATTCTGATGCTGAGGATTCCATTCCCTCAGCTTCTCCCCCTGAAGACTATTCCTTTGGGGAAACTTTACATACCATGAGGGAACATTTCCACTGGGAAGGTCAGGACTTCTCTGACTCAAAGAAAAGGCTCAGAGAGTTTCTTTTACTCCCCCAGCACAGACCACTTGCTATCCCCCCAGTTTTAGACATTGTGGATGATGTTTACTTAGAATCTAGTTTAAATCCAGATTCTCTGCCTCCTGCTCCAGCCAAACCAGATGGATATTATAGAGTGCTTGACTCCCACAAAATCCTTTACAAAAGCCCTGTTGCTGATCCAGAGACCATCTCCCAGGGTCCCAAAGGAGCTAAGGCTTCTATGGCAAAAAATCCAGTACCCTCTGAAAGGGACTCCAGAGCACTAGACAGGTGGGTAAGAAGGTTTACACCTCAGCCACTCTAGCTATGAGAGCACTAAATTGTCAATTTCACATGCTTAAATACCAGCAATTTCTAATGTCTCAAATAAAACAAAAGATGAGCACACACCCTCAACAGTCTGAATTAAAGGAAATGCAGGATCTGTTGCATGCAGCTGAACAGGTGGGCTAACATACTTTACAATGTGGATTTGATTCCTTGGAAGCTTCTTGTAGAGCAGCTGTTACTGGGTCTGTTATACGTAGGCATGCTTGGTTAAAGGAACAAACTCTGCCTGATCATGTCAAAGCAAAGTTACTAGATGCTCCCTTACAGCAGGATGTCCTATTTGGGGTTAAAGCAGAAGAAGTCTTAAAGAAAATGGAGGATAAGGCAAAATCTATGCAGGCGGTCAAAGATTTCTTACAGGTTCAGCCCCCTCGCTTCAGCAGAAACTGGCCAACAAAAAATTGGTCCTTTCCAGCTACTGACAGACCACAGAGGGGTAAATACAGACGCCCAAGAGGCAGAGGACAAGCACAAACCCACTACAAACCTCGACAATGGGGCACTGCAACACAGAAGGGAGGAGAAGACAGGCCCCAAACTACTAGAAGGCAAGCACAATGACTTAAGCCTCATATGGCCAAGCAAAACTCTCTTGGCAGCTCCCTTGGGAGGAAAATTAACACTTTTTACAGACAACTGGCGCATCATCACAAAGGACAAATGGGTCCTAGACATTATTTCACAAGGATACAGATTCCATTTCCACACCTTGCCCAACTATAAGAGGAATGCCAAACCTGCCACAAAATCAATGGGCAGAGGCACAAAAACAAATTACAGCTCTCATGGACATGAGAGCCATTCACCTGGTACCTACACGGGAGCAAGGCCAAGGATTTTACTCAAGGCTCTTTCTAGTTGCCAGAAAGGACAATGCTTGGAGACCCATTCTGGACCTTTCAATTCTAAACACCTTCTTGCAAGTACCCAAATTCAAGATGCTAAAACTACAGCAGCTTCTTCCCATGTTGGGCAAGAAAGCATGGCTAGTAACGTTGGACCTCAAGGAGGCATACCTGCATGTCCCTAGCAGACAAAATTGCAGAAGATACCTCCGTTTCATTGCAGGTTCAACCCATTACCAATTCTCTGCACTGCCCTTTGGCTTATCTACTGCGCCCAGGGTCTTCACAAAATGCCTGGCACCAGTAATTGCATACTGCAGACAAAGAGGAATTCAAATATACCCATACCTGGACGACTGCCTCATCCAAGCAGAAAGCAAGGACATCCTCTTACAGCATCTGGCTTTTGTAAAACACCTTCTAAGTTGCCTAGGGTACACAGTAAACGAAAAGAAATCAAAACTAGTACCCTCACAAAATATGACATTCCTGGGTGACAGCTTGAATACAACTGCCCAGATGGCTTATCTGACGCCAGACAAACAACTACAACTGACTCAGTATTTCAAAACAATGGCAACAAAGACCCAACTCCCTGCAAGAAAAATTCTGTAGGCCTTGGGCTTCATGGCATCTTGCATACTACTAATACCATTTGCAAAGCTGCATATGAGGAAATTACATTGGTACCTAAAAAGCGTATGTACTCAACACAGCCACAGCTTGGACACAATGATATCTCTCATTCCCTGCCTTCAACAAGAGTTTCTATGGTGGTCTCAGGCATGTCACCACAACAAGGGTCAGCCTTTCACCTTGCCCCCAGCCAGGCAAACTATGACAACAGATGCATCGGACTATGCCTGGGGGGCACACATGGCAGGATGGTGCGTTCAAGGCATATGGATTGCAGATCAAAGGAATCTGCACATCAATCAAAAAGAAATGCTAGCTGTACAGAATGCCCTCACAGCCTTCAAGGACCTCTTACATCCAGGACAGCTTACAATAAGGACGGACAACACCACAGTAATGTGGTACATAAATAAACAAGGGAGTACACACTCCTACCCTCTATGCAGGCAAGCAATGACCTTGTGGAACACAGCACTGGCTTACCAAGTTCAGCTACAAGCTCAATTCCTGCCAGGAAAAAAGAACACATTGGCAGACGACCTCAGCAGAAACATCATGGATCCCCACGAGTGGAAACTGGATCCACAAGTATTTGCAATGATAACTCAAAAATGGGGCCACCCAGACATAGACCTGTTTGCCAGCCCCCAAAACTATCAGCTAACAAAATTTTGTACAAGGACGCTTCACCATCAAGCTTGGAAAGTGGACGCACTCTCATTCAGTTGGAAAAGCCTGGCAGTATATGCCTTCCCTCGATTGCCCCTTCTCACAAAGGTGCTGCTGAAAGTCAGGATGGAAAGACCCAGAATGATACTCATAGCCCCAGACTGGCCACGCCAGCACTGGTATTCACTACTAAGGAATATGGCCAGCGCCCACCTTGGATTTTACCACAAATTGCTCATTTGCTCACACAGCAAGACAGTCAGATTCTACTTGGCCAGCTCAAAACCTTAAATTTGGCTGCATGGCAAATCACCTAAACAACCAGCCAGCTCCTCTTCCTCAAGCTGTTATGGATGTTATTCTGGAAGCCAGGAGGCCCAGCACCAGGAAGGCCTACTCGGACAAGTGGAAAAGGTTTAGCGCCTGGAACCAAGCTAAAGGCCAAAATACCCTTCAGCCACACATACCTCAGATTTTACAGTATTTAACTGAGATGTTGCACAAAGGACTTTCTTTTTCATCTATTAAAATCCATGCCTCAGCTATTTCAGCCCACTACAACATGGATCCTCCTCTATTTTCACATCCACTTCTAAGGCAGTTTCTCAGAGGGGCCAAAAACATTAGGACCCCCAGGAGAGCACCTACACCATCCTGGGACCTCAATTTTGTTCTGGAAAAACTTACGCTACCTCCTTTTGAACCAGCTTTCTCAGCTGACTTAAAGTTTATATCATGGAAGACTGCCCTGCTGCTAGCAATAACTTTAGCCAGAAGAGTCTCAGAGCTTCAGGCACTAATGGCAGTAGAGCCTTTCCTCATTTTCCATCAAGACAGAGTCTCTACGAATTAACCCCTCCTTTATGCCAAAGGTGGTATCCAGTGTGGCTCTAAATCAAACCATTCATTTACCCATCTTCTTTCCAAATCCACAGAACAAAGGAGAAAGACTCCTGCACTCCTTGGACATTCACAGGCAACTAGGTTACTACTTGGATAAAACTAAGGTTTTCAGAAAATCTGACCAGCTCTTTGTATCCTATGCTGCAGCTTCGCAAGGGAAGGCTATATCAAAACGGACCATTTCCAAATGGATAGGACATTGCATTCATTTTTGCTACACCCATCATGGAAAACCAGTTCCTGCTACCATTAGGCCCCACTCTACCAGGGCAGCAGCTATACATCTACAGCCTTCCTCAGGGGGGTGCCAACCAAGGATATTTTGGAAGCTGCAACTTGGAGTTTAGTACACACCTTCACCAAACACTACCACTTACCACTTTACTCTAAGACTAGAGCTGGCTTCTCCACTGCAGTTCTGCAGGGCCTTCTAACATCCTCTAACCCTGTTTGACTCCACCTCCCATCCTTAGCTTTGGGATTCTACCCAAGTGTGATGACTGCAGCAGGGTAACACGATGAACATAGTACAGTTTTGTACCTACCATAAATGTAGATGTTTGAGTGTATTCCCTGCTGCAGTCCAGGTTACCCTCCCTCCATCCCCTCTGACCTAACTAACTAAAACTTTTCTATGCCTTAAAATCTGATACTACCTTTGTGGTGTATTTGCTTATAGCTGGAGGGATGTTTTGTTTGTGCTAAACTTTTTAAATTGGTACTATTTACTGACCACCTTTTTGGGGGGCACCTGACATCTGGGGCAAGAAAAACTGAAGAAAATGGTGTTGGATGCATCATATATACCCCTGGCGCACTGACGTCAGGGAAGAAGCGACAGCAACCGACACCGGACCAAGACTTTGGAATTCAGGCCGACTGCGGGACCGCCTGACGACAGGATAACTCAAGTGTGTGATGACTGCAGCAGGGTATACACTCGAACATCTACATTTATGGTAGGTACAAAACTGTACTTTGTGCACACTTGCCATAAATGTAGATGAGTGTATTCACTTGTTGCAGTCCTGGTTTCCCTTCATCCCCTTGTTTCTCTCTCTCTCTCTCTCTCTCTCTCCCTCCCCTTGCAAGGAATTTTTGGTATTTACTTTCTACTGGTGGTGTTCTTCCACCATTACCTAGCTCCCTATTGAGGGCTCCTGACAGGGCAAGAAAAACTGATGTAATGGTGTCGGCTGCCTGTTTTTATACCACTGACAACCTGATGTCAGTCCTGGAGGTACAGCAACCGACGTAAAAATACTAAGCCTCTGGTATCCGGGCAGACTGAGGGCTACCCTGGCAGGGATAACCTAAGTGTGATGATTGCAGTAGTGAATTTACTTGAACATCTACATTTATGGTAAGTGTACACAAATGTACTTTTTTTTTCTCCATGTGACCTGATTGAGTTGCTCTTGCATATGATTGAAATCTCTTGAGCTTTTTAGCCATAGATCCCTGAAATACCCTGAGTGCATTGGCTGTCTAGTCATCTATTGCACCTGTCATTTTATGTATTTGGAACATCTGTTTTTTTTTTTCCCCTTGGCAGTTTTTTTCTAGGTGCTGCCCTGCATTCTTATTGTTGGTTCATCCTCTTGTAGAAAACACTGCTCAGAGAGAAAAAATTATCTTTACCTTTGTAGTGTCAGTGTTCCTGGAAGCAAAGCCAGTGATTCCTTGACATTGCTTTGAAGCTTTAGAAGCAACAGGGCCAAGCACCAGTTTTCTGTACATCTGTGATCTGCTCTTTGAGGTGTCCATGATGTACAATTTTATACTGACATCACCTCACATCAAGTTTCCCTGGTCACTAATTACATTATGTTTTGGGAATAAAATGCTTTGAGAGTCATAGCAAAAGTAAACTAAGTAGTAGAGAACAAGCAGTAAAATTTTAGTCTGTCCTTTGGATGCTTCCCAGCTGTTTGAGTTTGGAACAGAGATTTAAAACTGTGCTCCTGGACTGAGATCCTTCATCAGTCCTGTGTTTGATTTTCACAGCTTTCATTTGCCTACTGTGAGACTCTGAGCAAGTCAGTTAACCAGATATTGCTCCTAGGTAGCCCCTGAAAATGATCTGTGCATCTAGTGGGCCATACTAGATAAACAGTCTTTTGACTGCAGCCAGTTCCATGGTATATAGGAATAAAGCCCTAACTACACTGTAGGCGACTGGAGTTCATATAGTGGCTCAAGTGCCTGTAGGAGCTTATGAGAAAAGATGCGAGTGAGTGGCCATTGCCACCTCATCCGTCCTGGGGATGCGGAAGTAGCTCTGGTTCACCACGTGGATGACACCTAGCCAGGAACACTAGGTCCATGCAGTGGAGCTTGAAGAGTTACCCCCCTTGCCCACAAAAGGGGGGGGCTCTGGGATTTCATCATGGCAGAGGATAGGCCACCTTGCAGGACCAGTAAATAGACCCTCCCCTCACCATCTGACTTGTTATGGACTAAATTAGCAGAGTTGAATTCCTGAGCAGGAAGGATGGGCACAGAACTTTGCTTTGCCAAAGATTGCCCATTTCCTCCTACAGCAAAATGACTGGACAAATTGAATGTAGGTAGAGGATCCATCGGGCATGGTTCTGAGAGAGTGGTTTGAAGTTGTTGAGTACTTGTCCGTTCTAAACAATATTGAGTTGAATTTTTATCCCATAAACAGTGGTAGCATCTTCCCTCTTCCATGAGCATTGATCTTGGGAGTCCCCAAAAGTCTATACTTTTATCATTGCTCATTTTCTATCCTTATAAACAGTATTAAGTGTGTCCTCTCTGTTTTGCCTGTAATTCATTTAGTCAATCTCAAGTAACTTATTTGGAAAAGGGAACATTTCTACTAATTACTTGGAACAAGACTGACTGCTAGTGAAATGTAGACCTGAGTTGATGCTGGACATGCAGCTAAACAGTACATTCCACTCTTCCTCCTGCCTTTTAGTCACAGATGGACTGTGTACATCACAGTGACCTAACTCTCTTACTGGCACCTAAGGCTATCCTGGGAAGTGTTAGGACCAGACTTCTTTGGGAAAGTGAACCTGTTGCTATGTCTCTCATACACTAGACTTTATCTGTACTGGTTAAGCAGGGTATGTCAGCTTGAAGGGCATTGAAGATAAGCTGCTACTTCACTTTTGGCAAAAGCCGTTTTACTTAGCTCTGCAGAAGTATCACCAGTACACTACACATACTGAGCTGTTGAATTTGACGTCTGGCACTAGTTCAAAACTAAAATACTGCTTTCTCTAATAGTTTGTTAGTTTTACTGTTGCTGTATAACAGGTGCATAATGATATACATATCATTTTGCTATTGCCCATCTCAACATACATATTTATTTTTGCACTTGCTTAGCTTATTAGGTAGTATATACTTTCTGTGTAACTTTTATATGGCATATTTATTTCACTGCTTCTCCCCATCTGTGGTTTAGAGGAAAGGTTGAAAAATTATCAGATCTGGATCAGTCTTTGATAACCAGGTGTTTTGTGAAAACTGGTCAAATGAATTTCAGGAGAACTGTCACACTGGAAAAGAACTTGGGAGTTCAAGTAAAGAAGTGGAATGTATGATGTATGTAGGTGATTTTAAGATGGGAAACAGTGGAGGAGAATAAAATTACTGACTGGAAATGAGTGATGAAAGTCATATGATTCTACATTGGATGAGCCTTCTGTGAAAGGTTTCCTTAGGAAATGATAGTTCCCCAACCGGTAAATTGCAAAATAACCAATATATTTTGTTTCCCTTGGGGAGGTTCACTGCTCTAGCTCCCTTTGTACTTCAGTGTTGCAAACTAAGAACTAGCATCAAGAAAAATTGGGCAAACTGTATGGATGGGGGTCTGTGTGCTCTCTAAAAAGATTTCCACAGACTGTATATTGACATTCAAAACCATAGTCTTGCCGAGGCCCATTGTTAGGCAGGCACCTAAGTTAACATCTTTTTGTTTCACAAGAACTGTTTTGGTCTTTTCCATCTCAACAGTAATTTCTTTGCTTATGTTTTGAATCTTTTGAAGCAGTTAACTTGAGCAACAGTTTTGTTTAACCTGCAGTTGTGGTGTTTCTTGTTCTGCTGGTGTATATACCAGTCTGTGCTGCTGCTCCGGAATGCCTTGCTTATCGAATAACCTGTGCCTCATGATGGTCACTCTGCTGCTGATCATGCCTATTACTGTCTTTTTCCATTGTCCTCCATTATTACCTTTGTATTCATAGTCTTTCTTTGTTCTTATATGAGTCGTGGGTCCATTTTGTGGCTGTCACTTCTCTGCCTTTTGGCATGTCTTAACTGGCTGTCCACTGGAAATGATTCACTTTATTTAGAGGTGTCTTATCCATAAAGAAATGGGAATAAATACAGTAGAATTGTGTATCTAGAATTTGTTGAGGTTTGCCAAATTGTATTCTGGCAACTGAATCTGTGTGCAGTAGGGCGTATGGCTGACCTAGAACTCTGCTATTAAATGTGCTTATCCATCAGATGCATCACTCGTAGATTGTTCCAAGACCATCCCTTTCCAGGAATTCTGAGAGATTGTTGTCTGGCATGCATTCTTGCTGGAACTGTGTGTTGATTTTGGTTTGTCTGTGTAGTTACACTTGGTGATTGTATTGTTGAAGTGAATTGTTCAATTTTCAACTTTTTCTTGAATAGATGCGTATGTTATCCCTCTTGTAAAGTACAGTTATTGGGAGTAATGGGCAAGTGCGTGCAATGTACTGCTTGCAGACTTGAAAATGAAGATCAGTCTCTTGAAGATGAAGTGTCAGGACTTGTTTCGTAAACAGTCTTACAGCCATCTGGCAAGTGGCACACTGATCTGTAATGTTTGTATCTGGGTTACTTGTATGAGGGCTGCACCTTGGGAATTGGGTGAAACTAAAAGATGTCGGCATTTTTGATGGAAAGTAGTAATCTCGGAAGTGTGCGTGTGTATTATGAATTCTCTGTAAATTGTCAGAGTTGTTAACACTCACCTACACCCTTGGTACTTTATAGCAGTACAATGACTCTCTAACTTGGATACATGTACAAACAGTCTGTTTTAGTAACTTCATGTTATGTGCTGCAGTCTGAAGTACATTTTTACCAATACAGGTGTCAGATGTGCCAGTTTATCCGCTATTTCTATAGCGAGCGCAGTCACTTTGTATTCCTCTCACTAGTGATAAGCTGTGAAATACATGCTGCATTTCTGTAAAGCACACATCTTAGTGATGCTGTTACTGATGAGAGAAGTGGACTTATCACTTTGATTTATGGTTGTTGTGTCATTGTTCCAGTAAAAAAGAAAGCCATATTTGATGCCCTCTTTTTCAGACTGAAAATGTAATTTAATGCAAGTGTTTCCACAACAATCTAGTATTTCTGAAAACAGTCACAATACAACTGTGACCCTTTATAGTGTCCAGTCCTTCCAACATCATGTTCTTTGTATTGACACTTGTTTTTGTGTCTTTTGGGTTATCCCAGTGAGGGGTCGCCACAGCGAACTCCGGTCCGCTAATGTTTGGTAGTGGATTTTTACGTGCCGAGTTACCAGCCGTGACGTACAACCTTCAATGAAGGCACGCCCATTCACGCATGTCTCCACACAGAAGACGCTCTAGCTGAGAATCGAACTGGACAACATCTTGCTGTGAGGCGACAACGCTACTGCAGCACCACTACCGCGGGATGTTCTTTGTATTGACACTAACATCTGGTTATTCTACAAGTATCTGATTGTAGAAACAACATCATCAAAATCTATCCTTTTAAATTGCAGCTAGCTTCTTTGTAGTTAAACTTCCTTTTATACCTGTCATGTATCCCTGTGCAGACATGCCTTCAGAAGTTACATTGGGGTACCTAGACTGCTGCAGTAAACTCCCTTGTTGCAGAAAGTGGTGAGTATTCATTTTCCCACTGTTCTGATTTATGAAGCATTCTTGTTCAACTCTGCAGTATAGAAGATTGTACATAGTAGCATCCTGTAAGGACTTCTGACTTCATCCACCAAAGCTTAACTGACCAGAGCTGTTAGCTTCTCCACACGAGACAAATTTTCCAACCTTGGAATTGCGGCAACCACTAAGGTTAAGTGTTGAATTACATTTCTATATGGATTTGTTGCTGTTCTGCATTTTTGTCATTTCAACAAGTAGTCCTAGATTGACCGTTTTTTTTTTTTGGTATTTTGAATATAAATGTTCAATGTTATGTAAGTAGGGGGGGGGGTCATCTTTTAATCTGTCATTGCACAGTTCTTCCTGGATGATTTTCCCCTATGTTAGTTGTGTGCAATTATGTTTGTAACAAGAATTCATTTTAGTGCTGACATGGTTCATGAGGTAGTTTTGCACATCTTACTTAATTGCATGTCATTTTCAACTTTGTGGTATGTAGTCTATTTATATAAGTTTGTATAATTTTACTTTTAACACAGCATTAGCACACATTTGTCAAACAAATCATTGTATAGTAGACTTTCCATATAAAATTAATAGATTTACATCTTTAAAGAACAAATACCCCCCCACACACACACACACACCCACCCACATTGCGTACATAAATCCCTAATAATAATGTATATTTACAACTTGTACATACAGACTGGTAAAGCTCTAACTTTGACCCAGTTGACATGGGTGCTGAGGAACCAGCAAAGGAGGTTAGGAGTAAGGGGTAATGCCAGCTTGCCCTTCCTAAGTTAGGGAGGTAGTCCACCCCACTGCAGTGCTGGCATATACTGGAGAAAAAAGAGGTGCATGGCATGCAGCTTGTTGGCCAGAAACTCAAACCTGGCTCTTCCATGCCATTTCCATGAAGTGGCCTTCTTGGGGAGTGTATGCTAATATGTAAATTTGCATGGGAAGGCATGCATTCCAGCTGCTGAGGGATGGGTTAAGGCCAGACAATGGACAAAACCCTTCCTGGCTGCCTAGCACTTGTGCCCTGGTGATGGAGAGTAAATGGGTAAGGTTCCTGTATGGGTAGATGGTCAGCAGGCACAGGAGATTAAAAAAAAAAAAAAAAACATAGCTCCATCTGTTTAAATCCATCTCCTTACCCTTTACTGCTTCACTTACTCAGTTCTCCTATGATAATGACACTGTCGCCCTCATCCCCCTGATACAGGATCTTTTTTTCCCTTTACATGGAAAGTGTGTAGTCCTTTTTTTTTTTTTTGTTTTGCATATTACCGGGGTATGACAGGTACTGTAGATCTGAGGCAGCTAACAGAATTGAGTAATTTACCATTTTAGTGTGATAGCAGTGTCTGCACTCCTAAACCTTACATTAATTTTTAAAAGAATGCCGTCTTTAAGGAGATATACCACATAGTTGTTTATCTCCTGTCACTTCTAGTACTTTGAGTCATAGTAGAGAGAAATTGGGAAATGTGTTTTTGTGAGAAATAGCCATTGTGTTTGCTACAAAAACTGTTGTATACCTCAGTGTGATTGTAAAAACACAAAGAAAAATCTAGCAAAGATAAACTTTCCTCTGTGTGATTCCTTAAACCTCTTGCATTAGAGGTGACATAGGATATATGCAAATTAACCTTAAAGACATCCGATACGAACTGCGGTGGTGGTGCTGCTGTAGCATTGTCACCTGACAATAAGACGTTGTCCTGTTCGATTCTCAGCTAGAGCGTTTTCTGTGTGGAGACATGCATGAATGGGCGTACCTTCATTGAAGGTTGTGCTTCAGAGCTGGCAACTTGGCACGTAAAAATCTACTGCCAACCATTAGCGGACCGGAGTTCCGCTGTGGCGACACCTAACCGGGAAAAGCCGAAAGACAACAACCCTTAAGGACATCCGGTATTATACTAAATGACAATTCTGAATGTCTTTTTTCTTTTAAGTCTATTTATGGACAAGTTCAGGCCAATAAAGCCAAACCCCATTAGCTGTAGACATGCATTTTCTGTCTTCTTTTGGCATCATAAGTGGAATGTTTGGCTAACATTTGGAAACACAGGGTTGTCATACCCAATTGATATCCATAAACCTTAGGGTGACTGCAAAATATTCCAACTAACAAACTAAAACAATCGATTAAAAACACAAAAAGAAAAATCTAGCAAAGCCAGACTTTCCACTGTGCGAGTCCTTTACTTTCTTGCATTAGAGGCAACATGGGATATATGCAAATTACCCTTTAAGGACATCAGGTGTTTTTAGCGAAGTGGCAATTCTGCATGTACATGTATTTTCTTTTAAGTTTATTTTATGGACAAGTTAAGGCCAATAAAGCCAAACCCCACTAACTGTGGACATGCATGTTTATGCCTTCTTATGGCATGAACATTCAGATTTGCCATTTAGCTAAAACACCTGATGTCCTTAGCGTTGCCACCCCTCCGTTTTTTTTCCGGAGTGCCCGGAAATCAGTAGGGCACTCCGGTTCTCCGGTTCTTGTAATCGGAGTCCGGAAATAGCGACGTCAGGCTCGTCAGCGCGTATTAAAAAAAAAAAAAAAAAAAAAACATTCCCGTGACCCGTCTTGGGACTCTCGTTGATTGGCTGCTTGCTGCAGACGAGGCTCGTGCAGCAAGCAGCCAATCAACACGTTTAGTTAGTAGTCAAAGCCTTGCAAAGCCCGCAAAAATTTAAGAATATAAAGCGGTGCTTCAGTATACGTTTTTTACCTTTTACTTTTGTAGTACAAAGGGTGCTGCTTCTTAAGATCTGAAATTCTTGCTTGGAGCCTTGGACATCGTCTTCAGTGGATTGCCTGCTGCCTGGAAGCCCTGCCTGCCTGGAAGCCCTGCCTGCTTGGAAGCCCTGCCTGGAAGCCCTGCCTGCTGCCTGGAAGCCCTGCTGCCTGGAAGGATTGCCTTAGCCCTGCTGCTTGCCTTGCTTGCTGGAGGAGAAGTGCTGTGGACTGGGTGGTGGTGTGTTCCCCAGCTTGCTGGCCCTTTAGCTGCCTGTTCTGTTCTGCTGCTGAGAGCTTGTTTTAGTAGCCCTGCTGCTGATTTTTCTGGAGGTAAGTGGATTTTTTTTTAATGGTTTAATTCTTTGGAATTAAGGTAGATTTTCAAAGATTAGTGTGACAGGGGGAATGAAATATTGCCAGCACAGCTACTAGTGAATTTTTTAAATATTAAATTTATATTAATTCACTAGCTGTGCTGGCACTATCTCATTCATTGATGGTGACAAGATGTGTGTAACTATCTAGATGTTCAACATGTGGTGATTAACTAGAACAGTTTCTAATCTGGTTTTGGACTTGGTTGCAGTGAATGTATAATGACTTCATGATTTGTATAAGATGCTTGGACTGTAGATCTGTCTTTCTAGTCTGTCATCACCGTGATGTTTACCTTGACCTGTGTTTCTTCCTAGGGTGTCTTTCTAGGGTGTACAGTCTTCGTAGTATAGTGAGGCTTAAATGTAGCTTTTTTGTCTAGTTTGTCATCACAACTACAACTGTTTACCTTTATCTGTGCATGATTTGTATAAGATGCTTGGACTGTAGATCTGTCTTTCTAGTCTGTCATCACCGTGATGTTTACCTTGACCTGTGTTTCTTCCTAGGGTGTCTTTCTAGGGTGTACAGTCTTCGTAGTATAGTGAGGCTTAAATGTAGCTTTTTGTCTAGTTTGTCATCACAACTACAACTGTTTACCTTTATCTGTGTTTTCTAGGGTATACCGTCTATACCAAAGCTTAGCTCATTTGATGTTACAGTGAATATATGATTACATGATTTGTATAAGATGCTTGGACTGTAGATCTGTCTTTCTAGTCTGTCATCACCGTGATGTTTACCTTGACCTGTGTTTCTTCCTAGGGTGTCTTTCTAGGGTGTATCTTGTCAGTCCACAGTATGCCTGAACTTTCTTGCTGTGTTCAGACTCAGCTGGATAACGTTTGCACTAGGTTCTACATAAAAGTAGAGGGTCTTAATTTGGTGCATTGCTGTAGTGTCTGACCCATGTGTTTTACACACAGAATGCCTTCTGTGCATATTCTGCTGTCACACCAGGTTCATGTGTAACAGCTGCAAGTCCCTCAGACAGGAGTTGCTTCTGCCTTTCATTGCTTTACCTTCACTGTAATTTTTCATGAGGAGTCTCATTTTTTTTCCCTATACCAACTTGGTATTACTAGGGTGTGAAAGTCTGGAGATTCACATGTGAATGTGAACTCTGGCTAGTGGCTACTGACTGACACAGGCCCCACCAGGCACTGGTGTTGGTCACAAGTGTTTTGATTTTCTATTAATAGCTGTTTTGGTTTATTGTAGTGTTGAGCAAGGATCCTACAGTCATCATGTTCAGGAAAAGGTCAATGGATCATCAAGAAGAGGCTGAAAGCGCGTCTCCTAAGAGGTTTTTCTGCAGTTATAATAAGGTGTGGGAGCAAAGCTACTCATGGGTGCGACCTGTTCCAAATGCAGATGCCATGGCAAAGTGCACATCCTGTGGAACAACTTTCACTGTAAAATGGGATGGGGAAAAGGCATTGAAAAGCCATCAGAAGTCTGACAAACATCATCAAAGTCTTCAGCTCCAGAGGCAGAATCTCGTAATGACCAAGTTTATTCAGCCACGTAGTGTAATCAGTGAAGCTTCCAAAGTCACTGCAGCTGAAGTGACAGCAGTCTATCATGGAGTGAAACATGGTCACTCATATGTATCCATAGATTGTGGAGGTAAGCTGGCACCGACAGTCTTCCCTGATTCTACTTTGGCTTCGAAATTCACCTGTGGGAAGACAAAATCTGAGAGCATTGTCATGAATGTTCTTGCACCTCATTCAGAGGAGCTCCTTCTGCAGGAACTTGGCAATTCCTATTTCTCAGTGGGATCAGATGCATCCAATAAAGGGAACAGAAAAATGTTCCCTTTAGTTATTCAGTACTTTACTCACACCCATGGCACACAACAGAAACTCCTTGATTTCTATGAGGATCATAACGAAAGTTCTGAATGTATCTTTACTAGAATAAAGGACATCCTTGTGCATAAAGGACTCAAAGTACAAAACATTGCTAGCTATGCTACAGACAATGCCTCAGTCAATTATGGAAAGCACAGGTCTGTTTTTAAAAGTTTGAAATCTGAGGTGCCTCACATCATTGCAGCAAACTGTTTATGCCATGTAATACATAACTGTGCCAAGCATGCAAGCAAGGCTCTTGCAAAGTTTGATGTGGAGACTCTGGTTTTGAAAATACATAGTGAGTTTTCAGCATCTGCTAAAAAAATGGCACTGTTGAAAGGCTTCTATTCTTTCCTAAACCAGGACTTTAAGGAAATAATGCAACATGTTGTAACAAGGTGGCTGTCTTTGTTCCCAGCTGTGGCAAGGCTGGTAGAATGTTGGCCTGCTATTAAAAGTTATTTTATTAGTCAAGGGCCTGAGGACTGTCATCCCCTTATCTGGAAATTTGTGGAGGCTGATGAGGATGGCATCAGTGGGGATGTGTCTGAGGCAGAGTGCTACATACATTTCATGCACTACATCCTGCAGGTATTCCACAAGTCTATAGCAAAACTTGAAAGTAACACTCTCTCTGCTCCAGAGTTGTACACCGTGATGAAAAGTCTAAAAGATGAGTTGCAGAGAAGGCTAGATGACCAGTTCTTTGGTACTAAAGTTTCATCTGCCTTACAGCACTTTACTCCAGCTGTCGCACAGCAGGTCTGTAGGACCTTCTGTGATTTTACAGTAAAGCACTTTGTTACCTACAGAAGTGGTTTGACTATGATAATAGTCCCTTTAAAGCTATGCAGGTCCTCAGCCTCCAACATCCTGTAACTTGGCCAGAACTGCGTACAGTTGCAGACCTCTTCAAATTGGATGTGGACATTGAAGCACTTTACTCAGACTACTGTACTTTAACTGCTGCATTGCCAGCCCTGTTACAGATGACAGAGGCATCTGTAAGTGATCGCTGGGTGACTTTTTAGTAAAGCTCCAGACTGCAAGCCACTTTACAGACTGGTGCAGTTTGCTCTTTCAATCCCCCAGCAATAGCTTTGTGGAAAGGGTTTTTCACTTATGGGGAATGCGTGGACTGATGTAAGAAATAGAATGCTTGTGTCACTTGTGAAGGCCAAGTTGCAGGTCAAGCTAAACTTTAACATGAGTTGTTCGCAATTTTATTCATTTGTGAGAAATAACCAGCCATTACTTGAGGCTGCTAGATCAAATGCCAAATACAGCTTCAAGTATAAGCAATGATTTCTAGCAAAACTGAAGATACTTTAAACAGTTGCTTTTCTTTTACTATTGTGTGTGGTGAACCCTTAATGTACTGCTTTGAATGAACTGGTGTTTTAATATCTAATTGTATTTCCATTTTAGTACTACCTGTGATATGAGACTTGGGCTTAGTTTTCCCATGCTTGTGTGTGATGTACTGTTGTATGTAGTGAACCTTTTGAAGTATTGCTAAATAAAGTTTTTTTATTTACTTTTTGACTCGTCGCACATTTTTCTACTTATTGGTAACTGTATGTGATATTAAAGACTTATGCTGAAGGGTGGAGTAAAGGGGTGTGGCTATTAAAAGGAATGGGTGTGGCTTGATTGTGCATGGGGCGGGGCTTGTTTGTCAGGAAATGGCACAGTAGAAAGGTGGCAACCCTAGATGTCCTTGAAGGGTAATTTGCATATATCCCATGTCACCTTTAATGCAAGAGGTGTAAGGAATCACACAGTGGAAAGTCTAGCTTTCTAGATTTTTCTTTGTGCTTTTAACGGATTGTTTTTTCTTTGTGACCTTTTTGCTCATTGTTTCAGTGTGATTGTAAAGAATGAATAAAGGCCCTCCTAATTAGGGCTACAGAAGTGAAAAGTGCATTTTGAAACCTGTAAACCACTTTTGGATGAGCACTTTTTTTCAACTATTTTAACCAGTGCAGATATGTAGCTCCCGGAATCTATTGCTGCTGACATCTTTAATTGCAAATTTGAGTGGTTTTAAACTTAGGCCTTACTTTCCTTGAAACTATTATTCATTCAGCAAAGCAAAGTACTTTATTTGTTAATTTCCAAAGCTGGCATTTTGCACCTTTTTCACATACCTTTGAATGCCTAGCCTATTCACCCATCACAAGTCAGAGTACTTGCCTTTTATACACTTGTGCTTCACAAACAGTGACTGTTAACTACTTGTCCCCATTATAAGAACAGTAGTGTACCAGACCGGTATTATGTTGGAGGAGGAATGTAACGGTTTTATTGTTTTTTTGCCTTCCGTTTTCCTTACCATTAGAATAGGATATCAGTGCAACAAAAGTGACCATGTTTAAAATGTATCAAGATACTATTGTATAAGACTATGCTGGTTTGCATGCTGCCATTTTAAGGCATCTGCAGTGGCCTTATGCACAGTAAGGTATTTGTTGGTCTATTTGTCTTCCCACCTATAGGTAGACTATTCTTTATTGCATCCTTCAACCTTCATTCGGTTTCTGCCGTTTTTTTTTATTCTTCCTTTTTGTGTTTTGTTCTAGACTCATCAGCAATGGGTAGAAAATGAAATTTCCGTGAGTATTGGATGCACGTCTGGTCTTGAGACCATTTGCACACTTGAGTGGGGTTTGCTGCTTGTTTTTATGGCATGGACCTAGGCACACCGCATGAGCTTATGTAACTGAGTAGGGGCTTCGTTCCCCCACATAAAGTTTCAAGTTAGAAATCCAGTCTTTGGCACATGCAAGCCCGAGAGAGGATGGACCTGAACAACCCTGCCTATGTTGATGTGGCTGGAGGGACCAGTTGGCCTTTGTTATAAGCTAGTTTTACTGGGAAGGGTCCCATTAAACCTGATAATTATTTTATGATTAGTGGGAAATGAACGTAATTTGCATAAATTGTGCAGCAGTGATGGGAGCAAGAAGCTGTAAGTTATTGTTGCCACAAGATGAAGTTTAGCAAATTGCATGATCTGTTATGTTTAAGATCAGAATGGCATTTGAGTTGTAACTGAGAAGGGACTTTATCATGCATGAGTTGTTGTGATTTAAGACACCTTGACTGAACTGCTACAACAGAGAAGGATCCTTCATAGCCTGGCCGAAGTGTTTAAACCCTCAAATCTTAATTCACTGCAGGCCTGACTGAGGCTAGGCTTTTGCATCATTCATAATCCAGTGTGAGTGTGATGCCCGTGCCCTGGCCCAGCAATCAAGGAGCCTCAATCCTCACCACTAACAGTGAGGGGCGTCTCATATAGGAGGAAAGGATAACAAATACACACAGTAAAGTGCAATTTCCATTAAGAGCACACAGAGATTACAGTCAGTCTGGGGCTGGTCACTCCCTTGCTCTCCAGGTCACCAGTAAGACTCCCCATTGGCACAGCTATAGGGTCCATATCTCCGCCATCTGGGCAAGCTAAAATCTCCAGCACCCTCTCTGTCCAACCAGTGCTTCATGTCCCTGCCCAAGTAGCTGACGCACACATACTTTGAGATAAGAGTTTATACAACCACACAGACACTCCTGGGGAAGGCTGGCACAGGTTCTCCAGCTGTACCCCTTTTATCCAGACTGTACGGTAAAAATCACTGCCACCACCCAGCTAATAATTATCAGCTACTCAAAGGTCCTTAAAAAGGTGTCCAATTATTACTGTGCAATATTATTATCAGATTGGTAGCATCTCCCAGGGCTAAAGCTATAGGAGTGGCTTTGTACAGTTTTACCAAAGGCATGCAAGTACACTTAAGAGCTTAAATTATCTCTACACAAAACAGCCACAGTTGAAAGGTTTTAAAATATTTAATAATAAATAATAAAAATACAAGACAATACTTACTACACAGTGCTAGTCAAGAGTTCAGAGATCACAGAGAAATACTTAAAATAATTCAGTAGTACAGTTCTGACATCACAGAAAAACACTTAGTCTAATCTTTCTAGTTGCTATCTATTTCTAAGAGAAAACACACTTCTAAAATAACTTGCATATAGAACACTGGCAGAGTGCTGATGAGTTGGATGGTCAAGACAAAAATGCTTTATTCTCTCTGATTATCTCTGTTTTTAAAATCACATTCCTGGTTGCCATTACATCATTTTTCACACTTCCCTGGGTTCCCAGGCTAACAGAGACTACATTTACATTATTAACATCTCCTTGTGTTATCGTGCAACTGGTCAGGAAGCAGAGCAATAAAACTACATTTGCACGTTTAATTCTAGCAATTTAACTCTTGGTTAAAACAATAGAAAGAATTTCTTTATGTAAACTGGCTGGAGCCGACTTTAGATCAAAGGGTCACAACATGCTTTACTTGGTCAGCAGAGGGCACTGTTGCATTTTTTTTTAGTTCCACATGTAACTCTATTTTTCCCATTTAAGACGACAAACATGTGGTTTACATTAATATTTACAACTGACAGAATGTTATAGATAATTCTATCTGGCTAGGCTGGCAGCCTTCACATTGAGTAAAACTTTGTGAGTTAAGAGGGTCTCCAATGACCTTCACAATGTGATATCCTTGGAATGTCTTCCTTAACCTTTCATGGTACATTGTAGTTGAGAGCACATCTTGGTATCCTGTGTAAACTATGACTGAGAACAGAAACCTGCACCCTTTTCTCATAGTAAGGGTACACTACTACCTTCCAGATATATCTCTGGATGAGGACAGTCTGATGTTAGACAGGTGCAGGAACTGGTGCAGAAAATGTGGTGAGTTATTATTGAAAATGTCACTCTTTCAGCTATAGACTGGTCAGTTCCTACACCTTGAGTAGAAAGGGAAGGAATCATTCTGGAGGCTTTATGTTGGTAAGAATCGAGATGTGCTCAGTGTGAGAAGGTGCCATACAAGACTACATTGTAGTCTGTCCTCCCCAGGTAAGGCAGAAATGTTCATCTCAGTCATTGTTTGCAGTACTGGTTATTGTGATTTCCTGCACTGCTGAAGCTTGCAGCCAGCCTCAATACCAGAGGCTTTCACCATCTCCCAGCCAGCAGACATTTGCTGAGGACCAGTGTTTACATATTAGGATGTAAAGAGTGTGTCAACTTGTGACATCTCAAGTTCTTTCTTACTGTGTAGTCCAATGCTCCACAAGGCATTTCTTGGCATCATCAGTCTGTCAGTCAGTTTGAACAATCAGAGCATTAAGATGCCTCCGACAACTACCCTCTTAAAGATATTTTTTCTTCATTTTTTTGTGAATGTTTCTGGTTCATTTTCAAAAGTTAACAGTTGCATTTCTTGTGGGGAGCAGATTCCCCAAAAAGTTTCATTCCCACTGCCTTTTTTGCGTAGGCCCACAGTATGACATTTCTAACAGTCTGTTCTGTGCTTGGGTTTAATTCTAAAATTATTGTACATAGGGCAGAGTCCCTTCAGCGGTGTATGGATTCCCACTAGGGCAGACTTCACTTTAAGTATCTGCCTGATGTCCTTCCTATGTTGAAAAAAAACAAGTCATCTCCGTGGTATCCCCGAAGTTTCAAACAACCCACTAAACAAGTATAGTGCGTCCAAAAACAAAATTGTGTAAGAAACTTCCGTGTGGAAGATTTTCAGTCCATATATCTCTAGGTCACTGTTTATTAATCAGATCAGACAATAATAGTAGAAGTAGTGAACTTAAACTCGTCTTAAGTCAAAAATATATATAATTTGAAATATTGTACAGAATTACTAAGTATTCGAAAGTAATCCAAGCAAGGCAGGTAGTCTGTTTCCAGTCGAAAATCCTTTATTAAGTACACAGACAAGCGATCCAAGTAAAACAAAAATAGAGTAATAGTTTCCTCACAAACTTTCTAAATATATATATATATATATATATATATATATATATATATATATACTTATCAGGCAAGGGAGTGGTTTATTGTGCTGTAAAACAAAATGTTATTGGTACACATGTTAAATTCACATCCCTTCCCCCATCAGTGTGACATTCGAGCTGGTCCTGCCCTACTTAGTAGCGGTCATAATAATATAATAACTCTTATGTACTTTAAATAAAATTTATAATGATGTGGTATCTCTTATTTAACCAGATTATTAAGTAGATTATTAAGTCTATGATTTTATCCAAGCCAATATACTACAAGGCTGGAAATATATCAACCTTAGTCCATTTGGCAATCAAAAAAAAAAAATCATACACTGCATGTAAAAATCAATTGTAAAATTCGTATTCTATTTTCATAACCTATTGTTAACAAAGATTGCTTTCGTCCTTCTAGACTTCTTCAGGCCTGTGTACAAGAACCCTAAAAACTATCTATAAAAATATTATTGTAGAATTAGTATTATTACACATCATTTTGAATAAAGTGGGGGGGAAAAGAGAACCAGAAAAAGAAAAAAATGTATGATGATGGAACCAAAATGTACACTTAAATTAAAACTGATTTAAAATGGTATTTAAAACCAACTGGTAGAATAAAATAAAAGTCATGTAATTAGTTGGTTTTAAATACCATTTTAAATCAGTTTTAATTTGTGTATATTTTGGTTCCATCATCATACATTTTTTCTTTTTCTGCCCCCCCCCCCCCCCCCAACACTTTATTCAAATTAAAAATTTCCTGTTGGATCAGGAAATCCATTCTCTTCTGCTACTCGCATCATGGCAAACAATTGCTTCAAGGAGTTGAGGCTCATTACACTAGAAGCACGGCTACCTCCAAAGCCTTTCTTAGAGGGCTGGACAGAGCTTCTGTCATGGAATCAGCTACCTGGTCTACATTTCACACTTTCACAAAACACTGCAAGCTAGACCAGGTCTCCAGGGTCAGAGCCAGATTTGCCAGGGCAATCCTGCAGGGATTCTTGGAATCCTGTACCTCTGCCCTTAACCTTCACTCCTAAGCTGGGATACTCTCCCACAGTATGAATACTGCAACATAGGAATAGAAGGACATGGAATAGTTATAAAATCTTACCATAACCATAGATGTCTTCTTCCATGTTGCAGTATTCCTTCCCACCCTCCATACCCCCCTTTTTTTCCATCTATACTGGATGGTCTTTTGACCTCTGTATCCACTCCCTACAGGCTAATCTGTACAGCTCTTTAGGGACATTTGCTCCTTAGCCTCAACTTGTTCTTTTGTACACCTTATCCTGGGCTTCAACTTTTGACGTCTGTGTCTGCAGATGTCACATGTATGATCCCTGGTTTATGGTCCTGCGTGTGACGTCCCACGCACCTACAGCAGCCAGGCTTAAGCTTTTGTATGGGAGCCAACGTCTGGTCGCGTGAGGCAGGAAATCCCATAGTATGAATACTGCAACATGGAAGAGAAGGACATCTATAGTTATGGTAAGATTTTACACAATTATTCTTTCTCAGGGCATTGTCACCAAAAAGAGTAATGATCCTTCAGGAGAAGGACACTGGGGACATTTGCTCCCAGGCCTTTGATTAGAGTTGATGTTGCTGATGTAGGCGAGGAACCTTAACCTCTTAGTTCAATGCCTCTTAGATCGGAGTTCTTTGGAGCAACTCCCCCTTGAAGGCACTACTTTTCAGACCTACACCTCAGTCTGACATGAGACTGAGTCTGTTGGATCTGAAGCCACTGAGTATGCCATGGCTTCTGATGCCAGAGTACTAGTGACCAAGGGTGAGGGGGAAGTATGTCGATCCGTCAACAACAATCTATCAAATGTCAGTAGAACAAAAAAAAAAAACTTGCTGAAACAACTTTTGGTAATCCTAAAAAAAAGAGTATTTGATTTGCAGGGGGAAGGCCCCCCTGCACTCCCCCGTCTGGGGAAGACACCCCCAAACTGGTTTATTCCTACTCAGAAGTTGCACAACAGTGAAAATTGTTTTAGTGGCTTTCCTTACATGTACTAGTAGTCTGTATTACTGCTGTTGATAAAGTGACATGCTCATGGGTGAAGGTAGTGCTCCCTTGTTTTACTGTAAGGGATGATGCTCCTGGGAAATGAGGTCTTCAGTTCACCAAAGACCTGACCACCCAAACCCAAGAAGCCCTCAGGTTTACCCCAGAGTTCACAATCTCAGCCCAGTGCCCGAGCTTCCCAGTTGTCTTAACAGGATTTTGTCGGGCTGGCCCAGAACTTTGTGGACTTCATGAGAACTACACAGCCTCCGCTGCAGAGAGATCCTGTGACAGGAATGTCCCCTGCAAAAAAGGAAAAGGGAGCATTTCACCTTGGAGAGTCTAATTCCTCAGAATCAGAGGATGAAGAGGAATTACCCTATGTGGAATACCTCTCCCCTCAAGCTTATGAAGACTTGATACATTCACATGCAGTCCTCATGCATGTTGCACCGTACATAATTCATCACCTTTTGGCTGCTTCATTTCTCACCCTATTCCTGACCGCCGCACCCCCCCCCCCCCCCGTCCCATCATTTTCCTTTGGGGTTGCCCTCACATTCCTTTTGATATAATTTCCACTGGTAATATTCTATTCTTTTCATTTTCTCTCCCCTCTTTTCCTCATTCTAGTCAGCTTCTTCCATCTTCTCCCCATGTCCTGGAACCTGTTGTACTCATGTTCCCTTATTGTTTTGTCCCCTTCCATTTTTGGGCGGTGATGGTTTTAATCAGTAATCAACACACTAATAATGCTAAATGTTATGTAGTCCTATCTTTCCGTAATTCTTGCTGGATAGGGTTTGGAGCCGTTTCTTTTCTCCGACTCTGCTGATACTAAAGCTCGAGAGCTTTTACTGGCTCAAGGCCAACTCCCATCACATGGTGCATCACAGCAATTCGCCAGATCTCGTTTGGCGCGAAAGCTTCGAGGTTGTCTCCTTACTGGCTCGTTGGCTAAGTAGAAACTTTTTCGATAATTTTTGATATATTTGTCTACATTTCTTCACTTATTCTATCGAAATAGTTTTACCTATTACCTGTGTGATTGCAGTGAGTGCTTGCTCTCCTGTCCCACTTTCTTAAGGATTGTACGGCCCGTTTTAGTTAGAGGGCTGTAGTTGCCCATTTAAATTAGAGGGCCTTTCCTCTGTGTGCTAGTCCTTCCTTAAAAAAAAAAAAAAAAAATTTTTCTTCTCTTGATAGTTATACTTTTGCCTTGTTGTTGTATTGTTATCTTTGCGTATTACCAGGAATATGTCCAAAGATAAAGACAGAGAACATAAAGAACACTGCCCTTTTGGGTTTAAAAAATGCGACGTGTTCTCAAAAAATGTCATTGACTGACCGTCACACCAGCTGTGTGTACTGTCTTGGAGAGGCTCATTTACAAAGAATCCTTTACCTTCTGTCATGCCTTCAGTACTAGGGTTCTTAATGAGAGAAAAAGAAAACTGATAGGGGCCTTATGACTAGTTCGTTCAAGGAACAGCTGTATCCTTGTCAGACAGTTCCCAAAACTCTTAAAAGAAAATCTCCATCGGTTCCTGCTTTGGAACCATCGAAGTCTAAAGCGACGGAGCAGAGTTCTGGGTCCGATTCTGTATCTTCAGTGTCAGGGCCGAGACTGCCTTCTATTTCGAGACACTCACCTGTTTTGGATCTGATTTCACCAACCTTGAGATCTCTTATTTTGGAAAGGAGGAGATCTCCTATCTCCACCCATTCCACCAGGACACTTTCTGATGAGGATGTCGCGCGGGTGGTGAAGAGGCTGCTCTGTGACCCGGCTCTTGCTAAAATGTTAACTCCTTCGGACCCAAAGGCTTTGAAGCTGTCCCGTCTTCAGACTACTGCTTTACCTCCGACTGCTTCGCTCTCTGAGTCGAATGCTTCGGGTCCTTTAGTGCTGGAATCTTCGGTTCCGAGGATTCTTCCCTCTTCCTCGGAACTGATAACTCTATCCTCATCGGCTCAGTCTGGAGCCAAGGGGTCTTGGAGCAGACGCTCTCAAGTCTACTCTGAGATGGATAGTCACCCCGTTTTTACTTCGGAACTGACCCTCCCTCTGGGTGCGTCGGCTCAAGTGAGCTCGGCTCCCATGTCTGCTTCGGAACCTGTCCCTCCTGCTTGGAGTTGACCTTCTGTTTCCCCGGAGCTGAGGTCTTCTTCGGAGCAGGAGGGATAAGGCCTTTGAAGCAATAGGGAAAGCTTTGTCCAGTGCCAAAGCCCTGCCTTTGGACCCAATGTCCCTCCAGCAGCCGGTAGCAACCTCTTCTCCCCTGCCTGCCCTAAAGCGTAAGAAACCAGAGACACAAGGAGCCCCCATTGGAGGTATCCCCTCTTCCGAGACCTCCCCAGATTATCCCACTGGAGAGGTTCCTCAGAAGAGACTTTGTAAGAGGAAGCACAATGACTCACTCGAGTCTGTTACGTTGGACACTGATTTGGATGAGTCAGAAAGGTCCCCAAGATCCCCCTCTGAGGATGTCTCTTTTGCAGACATCCTTGAAATCCTTTGACAGAGGGGTGATTGGAAGACCTCTAACCTGCTGAGGACGAATCAGTGTACCTTGAGGCCTTTGGTTCCCAACCTTCCACCTCTTGGGTGACACCGCCATATGACCAACTTTTAGGGGTCATATCCCGTATAGCTTGGACCTCCCCGGACACAGTGGAGCTTGTCCCAAGGAGGCCAAACAAATTTATGACTGCTCCGGAAGACAAATCTTTATCTAAGGGAGTTCCTGTGGATGCTATGGTGGTAGCGGCTGCCACGAAGGAGTTGTCAGAGACATCCTCTACTATCCATCTCCCTAGTAGAGTCTAGGACGATGGATAGGTATGGAAAGCATACCTTTTCTTCAGCGCAATTTACCTTACGATCTCTGAATTACCTGTCCCATTTCACTACAAAGGGATCTCCTAAAGGAGAGTTGGGAGATGCCCTTCAGGGTTCAGTAGCTTCAAGATCCATGGACAAGGTATCTGTGCAGTTCTCCACCCTTACCTCTATTGCTAACTCCTCCATGAGGCTGATTTCCTATGCAGCTGATGGAGCGAGCAGGGCAGCCGCAGCAGGAATTTCTCTTAGGAGACGTTCCAGGATGCGTCTGTGCAACTTTACGGAATCCTTTGTCTTCTTTTACAAAAATCCCCTTTGATGGGTCAGCTCTGTTTGGACCTCTGGTAAAAGAGACTTTGACCAGGTGCGAGCAGAAAGGGAAAACCTTATCTGCTGTCGGAGTCGGTTTCTCCCTTCCTTTTAGACCCTATCCCAAGAGTCGTATAGGAGGGAAAATGTGGTTCCGTAAATCCCAAAAAGGTTTCCCTCAGACACAAGGTCAACCCTCCCCTAGAGGCAGAGGGGGAGGATATAATGGAAGACGCCGTGCTCGTGGCAGAGGGGGTCCGCAACACTAGGGAGAATAGAGATCCTTTCTCTGATCGTACCTTCCATCGCCCCCTGAGGCGTTGCCTGACTGTCCTTCTGTAGAGGCAGTTGGGAGTCATCTGTCACTGTACCCAAGCACCTGGCTACAAATCTTCCAAGATTGTTGGGTGCAAAGTATAATTTCCAGAGGCTACCCCATTTCCTTTGTTTCCGATCCCCCTGTAAATTGGTCTTTACCTAATGTGCCACCCATTCAATTAGACCGTGCAGCATTAGAGGTCATCTCATTGCTTCAAAAAAGAGTCATCCAAGAAGTCCCCACAGAGCAAATTGGATCTGGAACTTATTCACGATTCCTTTTAGTTCCAAAAAAGACCGGGGACTGAAGATCAGTTCTGAATCTCAGCAAGCTAAACAAGTCAGTAAAAAAAAATCAATTTTCCGTATGATCACTCTGCAATCAATTTTTCCCTTTATCAGAAAAGACAATTGGATGTGCTCCGTAGATCTTCAGGATGCGTACTACCATATCAAAATGGACAGGAGCTCCAGAAGACATCTACGCTTTCGGCTGTGAGCCATTCATTTTCAATTTCGAACACTGCCCTTTGGCCTCACTACAGCCCCCAGGGTGTTCACCAAATGTATTGCAGTGGTAACGGCTCACCTGAGACGTCAAGGATTCCTGGTATTTCTGTACCTAGAAGACTGGCTGCTCACTGCCACCACCAAGCACCAACTAATCCGAGCCAGGGACGAGACTCTATCCTTATGCGCCAGATTAGGCATTACAATAAATCTAAAACAATCTGCCTTATCTCCATCGCAGCGCATTGCCTTCTTAGGCTCAGACATAGACTCAACCATCATGGCAGCAAAACTGACTCCAGAAAGGATAGAATCGTTGCATAACCAAGTCAGATTCTTGCTGAAAAAAAGACAAAGTACAGGCCAGGGTAGTTCAAGTTCTACGGACTATGGCTTCCACCATTCTCTTAGTTCCCCTAGCCCGTCTACACATGAGAGTACTTCAGTGGCTATTTGCCCAGCGGACAATGCAGGATCTGCCCTTGTCCCACTAAATACTCATCAGAAATTCCTGCAAGAAGGATGTAACATGGTGGTTACATACAGATCAGCTTCATCTAGGACATCCACTTGCTCCCCCTCAACAAAATGCAGTCTTGACCACGGACGCTTCCCAGATTGGGGGGGGGGGCATTGTCTGGGAAGGACGGTCCAAGGTGTCTGGCAGAATCACGAGAACCACTTGCACATAAATGTTCTGGAGATGAGCGCTGCTATGTGCGTTGCAAGCACTTCACAGTTCTCTTCCCACCAGAACAGTTGCGATTCAGTCAGACAGCATGTCTGTATTGTGGTACATAAACAAGGGGGAACCAAGTCTTACCCACTTTGTTGAGAAGCACTAAGAGTATAGAAATGGGCGATGGACACTCGACGCTTTCTGGTAGCAACGCACATTTCGGGGAAGTCCAGTATGATAGCAGACAAACTGAGTCGAGCAGTTCTGATGCCTCACGAGTGGTCCCTGAATACAGAAGTTGCAGTAGAGATTTTCTCCAAATGGGGCCAACCTTCTTGCAACCTATTTGCCACGTACATGAACACCAAATGCAGCAACTACTTTGCCCTCATTCCCCATCCGGGGATGTCACCCAGGGATGCTCTGGTCCACAATTGGCCTCTGGGACTTCTTTATGCTTTGCCACCCTTTCCTCTCATACCAAAAGTGATTCAGAAAGCAAAACTGTTGGGAAGTGCCCTGATCCTAATTGCTCCTTACTGGCCTTTCCAAGTCTGGTTCCCCTTCCTATGGCCCTATCTCTTGGAGGATCCATGGATTCTGGAACCATCTCCAGACCTCCTGATTCATCAATCAGGACAGTTCCATCCCACCATCCAAACGCTGAAATTGACAGCATGGCTGCTCCAGTTCCAAGAATAGCCAGGTGTATTTCCCTTTCTCCTACAGTTAAACACATCCTGATTTCTTCACACAAACCCCACCAGGAAGTTATATTCCAGTAAATGGAAAATGTTTTCCATTTAGGCATCTAATCAAGGCGTAGATCCCTACTCAGCTCCCATAGAGTCTATCTTGTCCTTTCTTGCATCTATTTTTCAAGAAGGAGCTGCAGCTGCAACCATTAGAGTTCAGTTAGCTGCCATCTCTAATTATCATTTTGGAAACATGGGAAATCCAATTATGTCCTATTCTTTATGCAAAACCTTTTTGAAAGGAGTCCTCCTCCTCAGACCTCGAATCAGGCAACCACCGGAGCCCTGGGACTTGAACCTAGTTCTGACTTCATTGATTTCTGCACCTTTTGAACAGTCTTCTTCATCTGTCTTGAAATTGTTGTCTTGGAAGACATTGTTCTTAGTTGCTGTAACATCTGCTAGGAGGGTTTCAGAATTGCAAGCCCTCACCATTCGACCGCTTTATATTGTATTCCACAAGGATAGAGTCTCCCTCAGAACCAATCCTTCCTTTCTCCCTAAGGTATGCTCAGAACATAATCTAAACACAACTATTGAATTACCAGTATTCTTCCCAAATTACAGTAACATATCAGAATACAGACTACACCAATTGGATGTCCACAGAATTCTCAGATTTTACCCGCACAGGACTAAAGATTTTCGGAAATCAGACCATATGTTCATTTCCTTCTCGGACAAAAACAAAGGCTTGATTGTCCCCAAGGTCACTTTGTCTAAATGGCTTTCAGACTGCATCTCATTTGCTTGCAGAATTGCTGGGAAATGACTACCTGCTGAAGTAAAAGGCTGTTCAACTAGGGCAGTATCAGCTTCATATGCCCTTAGATCAAAACTCCCAATTGATACAATTTGTGCAGCAGCTACTTGGCCAAGACCTCATACCTTTGTCACTCATTAAAAATTGGATTTGACCTCCCAAGACAGGTCATCCTTTGGGTCCACTGTGCTGAAGAGTCTCTTTGCTTGAGCCACCCGGAGAGGGACGCTGTCCCATCCAGCAAGAATTACGGCGAGATAGGACTACATAACATAAAGAAGTTGTGTACTTACCATAATGTTCCATGTTTGTAGTCCATCTCACCTACATTCTTGCATCCTACCCTCCTTCCTGTATCCTGGAGGAACTGATGGACTGTCCATTATGCTGTCTGACCTTGTAGTTGTCCATCCATATGGCATGGATAGTAATACAAAGTTTTTCTGTTTGTATGTACATAGTTATTGGTAGTATAGTTACTATTATGTATGTAATTACTTTCTTGCAAACCAGATCTGGGGAATTGCCGTGATGCATCATGGGATAGGGGTTAGCCTCGAGCCAGTAAAAGCTCTCGAGCTTTAGTATCGGCCGAAGGCTCCGAACCCCATCTAGCAAGCATGTAGGCGAGATGGACTACAAACATGGAAATTTATGGTAAGTACATAACTTCTTTTTTTCTTTCTTTTGAGATGCTATTTTTTTGTGTCCCATTTACAAAATTCCCAAATATGCTTTGCTTCCTTTTGAGATGTTTCTCCAAGTCTTCTCTGACTGCTTCCAGACTTATGCCCACCTACAGTTCCAGAACATGTGCATCATTCCTTCCTCTTCCTTCTGACACCTGTAGCATCTTACTCATTTTTTTCTGCCTTCCATTAACAATCTCACAGGAGTTGGATACTATCGATAGACTATTCTCAAGCTTTGATCTCCCACTCTGTGTATTTTCTACATATGCCTCACTTTCTGAATTGTTTTCTGCCAGTATCCTATAACTCCCTTCCATCTTTCTTCAATTATCTCATGGTCTCTTTTTTGACCCTGCCCCTTCTTTCCCTCCATGCTTCATAGATCTGGTTGGTCCTTTGCTTCCTTAACCTCATTCATTTCCTCCAGAGTGCCATCCTTTCCTCCTTTTGTCCTCTCTTCCTGCTTGTTACTTGCTCTTGTTGTCCTGTCTGCATTTGATGTTCATCGTGCATACAGCTGCAGTCATAACAGATGGGTTTTCCTGCCGTCAGGCGGGTCCTCGGTCGGCCGAATTCCAAAGTCTAGGTCCGGAGTCGGTTGTCGTCGCCTCTTCCCTGACGTCAGTGCGACAGGGGTATAAAAGAACCAGCCGATGCCATTTTCTTCAGTCTTTCTTGCCGCGTGGTGCCCGAAGCAGAAGCAGTTCGCAAGTGCCAGTCGGCCAGCTCCTGAGATTACGAATATTTTGCAACCGAAGTCTTCTTGAAAGCTAAGTACCCCGTTGGGGAAACTTTTCTTGCCTCAGACCAATGTCAGACAAAGTTAATAACTGTATTTCATGTGGGAAGCAAATACCGCATAAGGATTTTCATTCCCTCTGCATTCCTTGCTTAGGCCCAGACCACGACGTCTCGGCCTGTCGTTTTTGTGGTACATTCAACAGACGCACCATTAAGCATCGGGCGGAGTTCGCCCAACACTGTTTTGGCAAAATATTTAATTACATTATGTCGTCGGATACTCCGACTTCAGTTTTGAGTAAGACGCAAAGATAAGGACCGACATACGAGGTCCGCGGCTTCTACCGACACCACGCCAAAGCCGACTACAGGTGGTCCAGTTCTCAGTGAGGCACCTACGCAGCCCCTGACTACCGACGACACTTCATTGGCGGTGTCTGCTGTACCCGAGGTCGCAGGCTCTTCGGCCCACACCCCGACTACCGATACCGAAGCCACTCTTGGCGGTGAAACTCAGAGTTTAGACAGGTCTGCCACCTCTCAAGGTGTCTTCAGGCCTTCCTCTTCTTTTTCCATCAAGGCTTTCACTAAGTCTAAAGCAGCCATGCATACTAAGAGACAAGCTCCACAGGGCCCTTCTCAAGGCCCCATGCCTTAAAAGCAGATGCTCAAAATGGCTGAGGATTTGATTGCTCTTATCAGGGGTTCTCAACCCCCCCCCCCCCGGACACAAGGCCCAGAGTGGAGGAAGAATCCCCCTCCTCGGACCAGGCCTCCATTATTTCAGAGCTTTCTGATGACCAGGAACATTCATACTCCCCTTTTGAAGATTCTGATGCAGAGGAGTCCATTCCCTCTGACCCCCCCACCTTAGGATTACTCTTTTGGGGAACCCTTGCATACCTTGAGGGAGCACTTCCACTGGGAAGGCCAAGAGTACTCAGACCCCAAGAAAAGGCTTAGGGATTTTCTCTTGCTCCCTCAGCACAGGCCTCTGGCTATACCTCCTGTCTTAGACATTCTAGATGATGTGTATTCGGAGGCCTGCCTTAACCCAGAATCTTTACCTCCAGCCCCAGTCAAGCCTGACAGGTATTACCGGGTTCCAGACTCACACCAATTCCTATGCAAAAGCCATGCGGCTGACCCAGAAACTATCTCACAGGGCCCCAAGGGAATTCAGGCTTCCACTGCTAAAAATCCATTGCCTTCAGAGAGAGATTCCAGAGCTTTAGAAAGGTGGGGGAAAAAGGTATACACCTCGGCCACCTTAACCATGAGGGCATTAAACTGCCAGTTCCATATGTTAAAGTACCAACAGTTTCTGTTATCACAGTTGAGAAGCAAAATGTCACAACCTGAACAACCAGACTTGGAGTTGCAGGATTTGATGCATAGTGCAGAACAAGTGGGTAAACATACCTTGCAATGTGGTTTTGATGCTTTAGAGGCCTCATGTAGAGCTGCTGTTACAGGATCAGTCATACGTAGACATGCCTGGCTCAAAGAGCAAACCTTACCAGAACATGTCAAAGCTATATGACTAGATGCTCCTCTGCAAAAAGATGTATTATTTGGCGTTAAAGCTGAGGAGGTATTAAAGAAAATGGAGGAAAAGGCTAAATCAATGCAAACAGTGAAAGATTTCCTACAGGTACAACCTCCACGTTTCAGTAGAAATTGGCCTTCCAAAAATTGGTCCTTTCCAGCCATGGACAGACCCCAAAGAGGTAGATACAGGCGCCCGAGGGGCAGAGGGCAATCTCAAGGATCGTTTAGAGGCAGACAGTGGCAAGCTCCTACACAAAGAGGTGGTGAGGATAGTTCACAGCCATTCAGAAAGCAGACCCAATGACTTTCCCCTTTGCATGCCAAGCAAGGCTCAAATGGCAGCACCTTTAGGCGGAAAACTGGCATTATTTTCGAAAAATTGGCATATTGTCACAAAAGACAAATGGATCCTGGACATTATAAACAGAGGCTACAGATTCCATTTTCATACCCTTCCAAAAATGAGAGGCATGCCAAACCTGCCACACAATCAAAGGGCAGAGGCACAAAAACAAATTTCAGATCTCATGGACATGGAAGCTATTCAAGAGGTACCTACACAAGAACAAGGTCAAGGTTTTTACTCCAGACTATTCCTGGTACCAAGGAAGGGAAAAGATTGGAGACCTATTTTGGACCTATCCATCCTAAACACATTTTTACTCGTGCCAAAATTCAAGATGCTCACATTACAGCAGCTTCTTTCCATGCTGGGCAAGGAGTCTTGGCTGGTAACATTGGACCTCAAGGAGGCATACCTGCATATCCCAATCAGACAAGATTGCAGAAGATACCGCAGATTTCTTGCAGGTTCAACCCATTATCAATTTTCTGTATTGCCCTTTGGCTTATCTACTGCGCCCAGAGTATTCACGAAATGCCTGGCATCAGTAATTGCCTACTGCAGACTTCAAGGGATACAAATATACCCATATTTGGACGACTGCCTGATCCAAGCAGACAGCAAGCACATACTTCTGAAACATCTGGCTTTTGTAATAATGTTGTTGAATTCTCTGGGATACACAGTCAACAAAAAGAAATCAAGGCTAATACCCTCTCAAACAATAATTTTCCTGGGTGCCAACTTGGACACAAGCACCCAGATGGCCTACCTCACGCCAGAGAAACAGAGGCAACTAACTCAATACTTCAGAAAACTAGCAAATTCCACCAGGCTGACTGCAAGGAAAATCCTGCAGGCTCTGGGATTCATGGCATCTTGCATCCTACTAATCCCATGTGCAAAGCTGCATATGAGGAAACTTCAATGGTACCTGAAAAACCTATGGTCTCAACACAGCCACAGTTTGGAAACAATAATACCACTGATTCCATGTCTTCAAAAGGAATTTCTGTGGTGGGCTCAAGCATGCCAAAGAAACACAGGTCTCCCATTCTGCAAGCCTCAAGCAAATCAAGTCATCACAACAGACGCCTCGGACTACGCCTGGGGGGGGTGCGCACATGGCAAATCGGTGCATTCAGGGCAAATGGTCCCAAAAAGAAAAGCACCTACACATCAATCAAAAGGAAATGCTAGCAGTAATAAATGCTATTATAGCTTTCAAAGACCTTCTGCATCCAGGTCAACTATTGATAAGGACAGACAACACCACAGTAATGTGGTACACAAACAAACAGGGAGGAACCCATTCATACCCCCCTATGCAGGCTGGCCATGTCTCTTTGGAACATGGCTCTGGAATTACAAATCGAACTTCAAGCACAGTACTTGCCAGGCAAGGAAAACAGGCTGGCAGACAACCTAAGCAGAAATATGACAGATCCACACGAATGGAAGTTGCATCCTCAAGTTTTTACAGAGATAATTTAAGCATGAGGAAGGCCAGACATAGATCTCTTTGCCTCCCACAAAAATCACCAATTGGCAAAGTTCTGCTCAAGGACTTTTCATCCACAGGCCTGAAGAGTGGACGCACTCTTTCAGTTGGACAACAATGACAGTTTATGCCTTTCCACCTCTTCCTCTGCTGCCCAAAGTCCTATTAAAAACCAGAGCAGACAGACCAAAGATGATTCTCATTGCTCCAGACTGGCCAAGACAACACTGTGGTACCCACTCCTGAGGAGCCTGACTCATTCCCCACCATGGACCCTACCTCTAATGCCTCTTCTTCTGACTCAGCACAGCTTCAAAACTCTTCACAGTCAGCTGAAAACACTCAATCTGGCCGCATGGAAGATTCCTTAACTTCACAACAGACCCTACTCTCCAAGGAGGTGCAGGGTGTCATTTTGGAGGCCAGAAGGCCTTCTACTAGAAAAGCTTACTCCACAAAATGGAAACAGTTTTGTGCCTGGAATGAGAAAAAGGGCCAGAATCCTGGAATACTGAATTTACCTCAAATATTACAGTATCTAGCTGAAATGCTAAGCAGTGGACTTTCATTCTCCTCCATCAAAATCCATGCCTCAGCCATTTCTGCAGAATACAACACTGATCCTCCTTTATTCTCTCACCCCCTCTTAAGACAGTTCCTCAGAGGGGCTAAGAATATAAAACCCCCAAGGAAACAACCAGTACCTGCTTGGGACCTCAATTTCATTCTAGAAAAACTGACCTTGCCTCCTTTTGAGCCAGCTGCCTCAACAGAATTGCAATATTTGTCCTGGAAAACAGCCTTCCTTCTGGCTATCACCTCATCTCGCAGGGTATCGGAACTACGAGCCCTCATGGCTGTGCAGCCTTTCATCATTTTCCATCAGGACAGAGTTTCCTTACGAACCAATCCGTCCTTTATGCCAAAGGTGGTATCCAGGGTAGCTTTGAATCAGGCTATCCACTTACCTACCTTTTACCCTAATCCTCAAAACAAAGGGGAGAGACTACTGCATTCCTTGGACATCCACAGACAGCTGCGTTATTATTTGGACAGAACATAGCCTTTCAGAAAATCAGAACAACTCTTTGTGTCCTATGCTACAGGAGCTCAAGGGAAGCCAATTTCCAAACAGACAATCTCAAAATGGATAGCCCACTGCATACGCTTTTGTTACTCTTTTCATGGTAAAACTGTACCTGCAGGCATCAGATCTCACTCCACAAGGGCCACAGCTACCTCTGCAGCTTTCCTCAGAGGGGTTCTTACCAAAGATATTTTGGAAGCAGCCACTTGGAGTTCTGTACATACCTTCTCCAAGCACTATCACCTACCATTATACTCCAAAACTAGAGCAGGCTTTGCCACTGCAGTCTTGCAGGCATCGTGGCTCCTCCTAGTTCCACCTAGTGCCTACCACCCCTTTTTTAGCTTTGGGATTCTACCTATCTGCTATGACTGCAGCTGTATGCACGATGAACATAGTACAGTTTTGTACCTACCATAAATGTAGATGTTCGAGTGCTAAAACAGCTGCAGTCCAGGTTTCCCTCCCTCCTTCCCCTCTTGGGACAGGCCTATTGGCTAACACCTCCTCATACAACCTGATTGGGGTATTCATTTATGGTGTATTTGCTTGCAACTACAGTTTTTTGATTATATTACATTGCATTATTACATAAATTTATGTATTGCCTTCCTTCTGGGGGCACCTGACATCTGGAGCAAGAAAAACTGAAAAAAATGGCGTCTGCTGGTTCTTTTATACCCCTGTCGCACTGACGTCAGGGAAGAGGCGAGGACAACCGACGCCGGACCTAGACTTTGGAATTCGGCCGACCGAGGACCCGCCTGACGGCAGGAAAACCCATCTGTTATGACTGCAGCTGTATTAGCACTCGAACATCTACATTTATGGTAGGTACAAAACTGTACTATTTTGTAGGTCTCACCGTGTACCAGGTAGTACTTCTGTATTTAATTCTGCCATTGTTTTAAATCTTTGGTACTTTTCCATTAAACCCCTGCCATGCATTATGCCTTATTCCTAACAAGCATGGTTATGTTGTTTTAAATGACCTGTTCCCTCTTCTAGCTGCTTTTTTACCTTTTACTTGATCGGCTTGTCACAGTTATGCTCTTGAAATTATTGTTGGAGTTCATGATTACTTAAGGAAATTAATGCCATGCCAGCGATTGCAGTGCATGTGTGTATTGGTGTGGGACACAGCATGCAATCATGGCAGACTGCTTCGGAGAGCATCAGGTATTCATAACCACGACACTTCCTATTTTGGAGCTGTACTTGTATAAGGTTCATTGCTTTCCATTAATCACCCACCATTCTGTAGGAATGCAGCTGGTCATGTATTTGCGAGCCTAACAACCTGTCATCCATCCACATTCTTCACGTCTGTGCACTGTACGGCTGAAACAGTGATACATCTGCAGCACTTTGGGGAGTGCTACAGAGAAGAAAGCCGTACAAAACCTATAAATTGCATTCGTTTGCAAGGTCCTGTTCACATGAGAGATTCATGTAGCTCTGATCTTTGTACTGTATGACACAGTGGTGTGATAACACACCACCGCAAATGATCTAGTAATAACAAGATAATACATTCCTTCATTCCTATCGATTGCTACAGTTTGTAGTTATTTCTGCTAGCAACTGCATCTTTTGGAGGAACTTTTGAAAGTCTGCCCATCTTGGTCTGTCACGGACATTTGTGTCTTCCTTCTGTTCGAATAAGGCGAGATGCGTGGTAGGGGTTTAACGGAAAAGTACCAAATCTTTCCCCACTTTCCTTTCCCTGCATGACAAATCTTCCTGTTAAGCTATTCCAGTTTTCCTCCAGATTTCTTCATAATTCTTAACAATCTTTGTCCTTGACCCTTTTGTTCCCCATAGTTTTTTTGAGGTTCCCTTCACCTTGATTCATGTATCCCAGTTTCTAGTGCTGCTTCATTCATGCCCTTTAACAAGCCTCTAGACATCTCCTCCTCCCTTGCTTTTTTTTGACTTAACCTCCTTTTCTTTTTTTTTCTGTCCAGTGAATGATACTACATATCAGTGAGTATGTTGGAACTTGTGGGAGGCCCCAGCTCCACCTTTTTCTGTTCTTTTTCATTTTTGCCTTCTTCAGTCTTTCCCCCTTGCCTTTACTTACTCAGTCTTCTGCCCTTTTGCATTTGTATCTTTGTCCCTCTGGTCAGTTTGCATGTTGTGCAGTAGATGAAGGATTATTGGTAGTATCATCATCATTGCAGCATTAATTCTCCCAAGGAATGTACAAGTCTTTTGCCCACCTCTCCAGAGAGTTTCCTGTACTTTTTTTTTCAATTCCTCATAGGTTTTCCCATTGTCTGTCAGTGTTCCCATCTTAGAGCTTTAGGTACTTGGAGTAACTCGGCCTCTTTTATCTCACCTATTTTTTCTTTTCCTAATCTTACTTACCACTCTCTCTTTGGTACAACTGAGTCCCACCACTTCCTTACATTTCTCAAATGTCTCTTACAGTTCCCATTGCTGCAGTCATCTGCATGTAACACAAGCCAAACATTGCTAAATTGTGTCCGACTTCCCCTGCCAGTTCCTTGATCACAGGTGTGAATAAGCCAGGATGTAGTGGGCACTCCTATCTCCTCCCCCCTGGTCTCCTCAGGTACTGCTCCATTTTGAGTACTTCAGCTTCTGGGTCTTTGTATGTAGCCTGTAACCAAAGTATGAACTTTTGCCCTACCTGCCTTTGCTGGAGTGCCTTCCATTGAAATTCACACTTCACCATGTCAAAGTGCACAATACCACTTTCCCTTTCTAGTGCTCTTCCTCCCTGTGCCTAAATTCCTTCAGGTCCCATTTTTAGTTTTTTTTTTTTTTTTTCTCTCCAGATTTCCTTCCCTTTATGAAGCCATTTTGCCCTGCTTACATTATTTTGGCAACATTCCATCTAGTCTTCCATCCAGTACTTTCTCCAAAATCTTGATATTTACATTAGTCAGGGAGAGAAGCCTATAATTTCTCACTTTACCTTTCTCCTTCCCCTTACGGTGTCATGGTTATCCTGGCCATCATCAAACTTTTCGATATTTTGCCCAAATCCTGCATCCTCTTGTATCCCCCTCTAGGACCTTTCACATTTCTTTCCCTCCCTATTTGTAAAACTCTAGAAGTCTATCTGGCCCTCCAGCTTTACTTATCCTTCGTTTTGTATATTGCCTGTTTTGTCTTCTCTTGTCATCTTTGCATTCAGATTGTATCTTTGATTGTTCTCCACATATCTCTCTACATTCTTTCCATAGTTCCCTTCTAAGACTTCTGTCCCTTCCTGTTTGTAAATCTCCCTGTAATGTTCTTTGAATCCTTGCCTTGTTATGTTGTCTTTGAAGTTTTTTTTTTTTTTTTTTTATCTCCTTCCTTTATCCTCTGTACCTCTGTTTGCATACAGCTTCTTGTATTTCTTGCCTAGCCATTTCCCTTGTGCCTCCCCCACTGTTCAGCAATATTCCCTCCAGGTCCCATTAAATTCCAATTTTACTTTCTAATTTCATTCTTTTTGCTTTTATTGTGATCTGCAATGCCTTCCTTCTACTTTTTTTGTTTCCTTCTGTGCCACCTATAGCTGTCTCTCTCTCCATCTACTTTATCACACTTCCTTCTTTCAGTTTCCTCTTCCCTTCTACTTTCATCAATTTTCCATATACCATGACCTTGATCCCATACTACTAGTGTTCTTCATTTGTCCTAGCCTTTTATATCGTATTGTATTGACTCTCTTACTAGTCCTTGCAGTGTTTCTTTGTCCTCTCACTCTTTCAGTTTGCAGCAAGCCTAGCTGCAGTCCCTATTCTCATTGTTTTCTGTTCCTGCACACTTAGTCTGACTATGCATGGTCTGCCACGTCTCTCTCATCTTGCCCCTGGTATTTGGGTCTCTCTCATTATTTCCGTTGTTTTTTTTTTTTTTTTCCCCTAAGAACCAGTCTAACCTGCTTGCCTGTACCAAGATATTTCTTGTGAAGTTGATTTCCCCTTTACTTGGATACCTTTTCCCTCCACATGTCGAGCCACCCTCCCTCTTTTATTCGTTGGGCTAGTTCTTGTCTCTTGTCTTATTTTCTCCTTCCATATAACCTGTGTCTTTTTGTTGTTTTCCCATATCCTCTTAACTTTTCCTATATCCTCCTTTTGATGGGATTTGATTAATCTCTCTTTGCTTTTCTAGTTGCTGCCATCTGACATAACCCTTCCTGCAGGCCTACCCTCTGAGAGCTGTACATAATGTTCTTTGGCATCTGACTACACTCTGACCCCTCATCCCTATCCATGGCCTGTTGATCCCTGCGATGTTCATCGTGTTACCCTGCTGCAGTCATCACACTTGGGTTATCTTGTCGTCAGGCGGTCCCGCAGTCGACCGGATTTCCAAAGTCTTGGTCCGACGTCTGTTGGTGTCGCCTCATCCCTGACGTTAGTGCGCCAGGGGTACATATACTGCAACCGACGCCATTTTCTTCAGTCTTTCTTGCCGCACGGTGCCCAAAGCAGAAGCAGTTTGCAAGTGCCGGTCGGCCGACTCCTGAGATTGTCGAATTCAAATTTCAGACCGAAGTCTTCTATAAAGCTAAGTACCCCATTGGGGAAACTTTTCTTGCCTCAGACCGATATCAGAAAAAGTTAACAGTTGTATTTCTTGTGGGAAGCAAATACCTCATAAGGATTTTCATTCTTATTGTATACCTTGCCTAGGCCCTGATCACGACGTCACTTCTTGTCGTTTTTGTGCTAGGTTTAATAAGCGTACTATTAAAAGACGATTTGATTTCGCACAACACTTTTTTGGTAGAAAATTTAACTATAACATGCCATCGGAGCTACCGACTACCGGCGTGCACAAAAAGCGCAGGGACAAGGACCGACAGCCCAGGCCTAAGCCCGATTCCGAGGCCTCGGTTGATCCGGTCTCTGGTTATCAGTGAGGCTCCGACACAGCCCCTGACTACCGCAGTTCTGGAACCCGAGACCGCTACTGATATTTTGACGGAATGTACTAGGCCGATGCAGCCTTTTACTTCAGGCCCTTCCAACAATTTACCTTCCAAGGACGTCGGTGCTTCAGAAACGCCATCGGTTTCTGAAGGCGTATTCAGACCGACTCTTACAGTCAAAACGTTTTCCAAGTCGAAGACTCCTTCTAATTCAAAAAAGACTACACTTCAGTCTCCTGTTCAAGGCCCTATGCCTAAGAAACAGATGCTCAAAATGGCTGAAGATTTGATTTCTCTTATCAGGGGTTCTCAGCCTCCTCCTGACAAAAGGCCTAGACAAGAGGAAGATTCTGCTTCCTCTGAGCAACTGTCTATTTCTTCGGATTCCTCTGAGGACCAAGCTATTCCTTCTCTCCTTATGAAGATTCTGATGCTGAGGATTCTATTCCCTCAGCTTCTCCTGAAGACTACTCTTTTGGGGAAACTTTACACACTATGAGGGAACATTTTCACTGGGAAGGTCAGGATTACTCTGATTCCAAGAAAAGGCTCGGAGAGTTTCTTTTACTCCCCCAACACAGACCTCTAGCCATCCCTCCTGTTTTGGACATTGTGGATGATGTCTATTTAGAATCCAGTTTCAACCCAGACTCTCTACCTCCTGCTCCGGCCAAGCCTGACATACTACAGAGTTCCTGATTCCCACAAATTTCTTTACAAAAGCCCAGTAGCTGACCCAGAGACTATCTCCCAGGGTCCCAAGGGGGCTAAGGCTTCCATGGCTAAAAACCCAGTACCTTCCGAAAGGGATTCAAGAGCACTAGACAGGTGGGGGGAAAAGGTTTACACCTCAGCCACATTAGCTATGAGAGCAGTAAATTGTCAGTTTCATATGCTTAAGTATCAGCAATTTCTGATTTCTCAGTTAAAACAAAAGATAACCTCCCTCCCTCAACAGTCTGAATTGAAAGAAGTACAGGATTTGTTGCACGCCACCGAGCAGGTGGGCAAACATACCTTACAATGTGGGTTTGATTCTTTAGAGGCCTCCTGCAGAGCAGCTGTCACTGGATCAGTTATACGTAGAGATGCCTGGTTAAAGGAATAAAGTCTGCCTGATCATGTTAAAGCAAAAATACTAGATGCTCCCTTACAGCAGGATGTTCTTTTTGGAGTTAAAGCAGAAGAAGTTTTAAAGAAAATGGAAGATAAGGCGAAATCAATGCAGACAGTCAAAGATTTTCTACAAGTACAACCCCCTCGCTTCAGCAGAAACTGGCCAACAAAAAATTGGTCCTTTCCAGCCACTGACAGACCTCAGAGGGGTAAATACAGGCGACCAAGGGGCAGAGGACAACCACAAGCCCAGTAAAAACCTCGCCAATGGGGCACTCCAACCCAGAAGGGAGGAGAAGACAGGTCTCAACCCACCAGAAGGCAAACTCAATGACTTGCACCTCAGCTGGCCAAACAAAGCTCTTTTGTCAGCCCCCTTGGGGGGAAAACTAGCACTATTTGCAGACAACTGGCACATGGTCACAAAGGACAAATGGGTCCTAGACATAATCTTACGAGGATACAGATTCCACTTTCACACCTTGCCAATGAAAAGAGGAATGCCAAACCTGCCACAAAATCAAAGGGCAGAGGCTCAAAAACAAATTTCAGCTCTCATGACCATGAGAGCCATTCAGCGGGTACCAACTCAAGAGCAAGGCCACGGATTTTACTCGAGGCTCTTTCTAGTACCCAGAAAGGACAAAGCTTGGAGACCAATTCTGGACCTGTCAACTCTAAACACTTACAAGTTCCCAAATTCAAGATGCTAACACTACAGCAGCTACTTCCCATGTTGGGCAAGGAAGCATGGCTGGTAACGTTGGACCTCAAGGAGGCATACCTGCATGTCCCTATCAGACAAAGTTGCAGAAGATACCTCCGTTTCATTGCAGGTTCAACCCATTATCAATTCTCTGCACTGCCCTTTGGCTTATCTACTGCGCCCAGAGTTTTCACAAAATGCCTGGCACCAGTAATTGCATACTGCAGACAAAGAGGAATTCATATATATCCATACCTGGGCAACTGCCTCATCCAAGCAGAAAGAAAAGACATTCTCTTACATCATCTGACTTTTGTGAAGCATCTACTAAATTGTCTGGGGTACACAGTAAACGAAAAGAAGTCAAAACTAGTACCCTCACAAAAAATGACATTCCTGGGTGCCAGCTTGGACACAACGGCCCAGAAGGCTTATCTTACACCAGACAAGCAACTTCAACTGACTCAATATTTCAAAACAATGGCAACAAAGACCCAATTAACTGCAAGAAAAATTCTGCAGGCTTTGGGCTTCATGGCATCTTGCATTCTGATAATACCATTTGCAAAAATGCATATGAGGAAATTACAGTAGTACCTAAAAAGCGTATGGTCTCAACACAGCCACAGCTTGGACACAGTGATATCTCTCATTCCCTGCCTTCAACAGGAATTTCTATGGTGGGCACAGGCATGCCACCTCAACAAGGGTCAGCCTTTCACCTTGCCCCCAACCAGGCAAACTATCACAACAGATGCTTCAGACTATGCCTGGGGGGCACACATGGCAGGGCAATGCATTCAAGGCCTATGGACTGCAGAACAAAGAAAACTGAACATAAATCAAAAAGAGATGCTAGCTGTACAGAAAGCTCTGACAACCTTCAAGGATCTACTACAGCCAGGACAACTTGCAATAAAGACGGACAACACCACAGTAATGTGGTACATAAACAAGGGGGCACACATTCCTACCCTCTTTGCAGGCAAGCAATAATCTTATGGAACACAGCTCTGGCCTACCAAGTCCAGTTACAAGTTCAATTCCTGCCAGGGCAGAAAAACACATTGGCAGACGACCTAAGCAGAAACATCAAAGATCCCCACGAGTGGAAACTAGACCCACAAATATTTACAATGATAACTCAAAAATGGGGCCTTCCAAATATAGACCTGTTTGCCAGTCCTCAAAACTACCAACTGACAAAATTCTGTACAAGGACATTCCACCATCAAGCTTGGAAAGTGGATGCTCTCTCCTTCAGTTGGAAAAACATGACAGCATATGCCTTTCCTCCATTACCTCTTCTCACAAAGGTTCTTTTGAAGGTCAAAAAGGAGAAACCTCGACTGATTCTCATAGCCCCAGACTGGCCACTCCAGCACTGGTACCCGCTATTGAAGAATATGGCTCACAGCCCACCATGGATATTGCCTTAAATTACTCATTTGCTCACGCAGCAAAACAAGCAGATTCTGCACAGCCAGCTCAAAACTTTAAACCTGGCTGCATGGCAGATCAATTAAGCATCCAACCAGCCCCTCTTTCACAAGCAGTACTGGAAGTTATTCTGGAAGCCAGGAGGCCAATCACCAGGAAGGCTTACTCGGACAAATGGAAAAGGTTTTCTGCTTGGAACCAAGCTAAAGGCCAAGACACAACTCAACCTCATATGCCTCACATTCTGCAGTATTTAGCTGCGATGTTGCACAAAGGACTTTCCTTCTCAATTAAAATCCATGCTTCAGCTATTTCAGCTCACTATGACACGAATCCAGCTTTATTTTCAAATCCTCTTCTAAGGCAGTTCCTCAGAGGGGCAAAAAACATAGAAGAGCTCCTACAATAACATGGGACCTCAACTTTGTTCTGGAAAAACTAACGCTACCTCCCGTTGAACCAGCTTTCTCTGCAGACCTTCAGTTCCTATCTTGGAAGACTGCCCTGCTCCTGGCAATAACTTCTGCCGGGAGAGTCTCAGAATTATAGGCACTTATGGCAGTGGAACCTTTCCTCATTTTTCATCAAGACAGAGTTTCTCTACGAACTAATCCTTCCTTCATGCCAAAGGTGGTTTCCAGTGTAGCTTTAAATCAAACCATCCACCTACCCACTTTCTTCCCCAATCCACAGAACAAAGGTGAGAGACTCCTGCATTCCTTGGACATTCACAGGCAGCTTCGTTACTACTTGGATAAAACTAAGGCTTTCAGAAAAACTGACCAGCTCTTTGTATCCTATGCTACAGCTTCTCAAGGGAGGGCCATATCCAAGCAAACCATTTCAAAATGGATAGGCCATTGCATACGGTTCTGTTATAACCATCATGGGAAACCAGTTCCCCCTACCATTAGATCCCACTCTACCAGGGAAACAGCTACCTCTACAGCCTTTCTCAGGGGGGTTCCTACCAAGGAAATTTTAGAAGCTGCAACTTGGAGTTCTGTACACACCTTCACCAAACACTATCACTTACCTCTTTATTCCAAGTCAAGGGCGGGCTTCGCCACTGCAGTTCTGCAGGGCCTCATTGCCTCCACTAACCCTCTATGATACCTCCACCCTACCTTAGCTTTGGGATTCAACCCAAGTGTGATGACTGCAGCAGGGTAACACGATGAACATAGTACAGTTTTGTACCTACCATAAATGTAGATGTTTGAGTGTTCACCCTGCTGCAGTCCAGGTTACCCTCCCTCCAACCCCTCTCATCTACTGGCTAAATCTCTGCTATGCCTTACTGATGTATTTGCTTACAGCTGAAGGGATTTTGTGTTTGTACAGTGTTCTCACCATTTTGTACTAATTTGGATCACCTTTTTGGGGGCACCTGACATTTGGGGCAAGAAAAACTGAAGAAACTGGCGTTGGTTGCTGTATATGTACCCCTGCTGCACTGACGTCAGGGATGAGGCGACAGCAACCGACGTCGGACCAAGATTTTGGAAGTCCGGCCGACTGCAGGACCGCCTGACGACAGGATAACCCAAGTGTGATGACTGCAGCAGGGTGAACACTCGAACATCTACATTTAGGGTAGGTACAAAACTGTACTTTTTGGCTCTTGCATGTGCATGGCCTGGACTTGGACTCAAGACTTTTGTTCTTTTCCAGTGTCCCCCTCACCAGTACATTGCATAGCAACTCATTACTGATTTCACAGTCTTTTTATATTGCAGTATTCCCAGTCTTTGGTCTCACCTCTAAAATGTGCCCACCAGTTTGGTGCTTCAGCTTAATTTATATAATATACTTTTTGCAGTTGTACAGCTCTTTATTCTGCTACTTGTACACCACTGTTCCTTTATTTCTGATTTGTCTATGGGTTCTTTATCTTACCATCCCTTGTTTCCCCCATGCACCCCCCCCCAATTATTACATTAGCAATTATTACTTTTTCCCTAAGATTTCAACATTAAACTTTACTCCAGTTTATTGTACATCAGTAAATAGTTATGAAAACTCTATCCCTTACCTTGGAGATTTGTCCCTATTACTCTTCATTGTCCTGGGAAGTGATTTAATTTGTACCATTGTAAAGTTTGTATATGTTCCCTGGGAAATGTTTCACAAGGTAAGGATCTGTTTTGAGTATCGCATCTTTCCAGAACGGTCTATTCCTTAAACTGTTTTATTGCTTCTCTCTCTGACCATTTTCAGTCCTGCCTTCATCTCTTAGACTGTGCCATCTCTCTCAAATAATTCTAGCTTGTTTAGTCCATCCTTTGTCCAGCAACTCACTTTTGAGTCTGCTAAACCATCGCGTGTGCCATACCCTCATTTCCTTAGAGCTTTCATTTGTATGTCTCTACTTCTGCTTCTGCTCCTTTTGTGCCTAAATCTCTCTTGGGTGAAGCTTCTTGTTTTTCTGTCACTTTGATGTAGCCCTTTAACTTGTTTCCACATCCAATGATTTGTTTGTGGTTACCTTTGTGATTTGTTTATTTCCTACTCATCCATTTTACTGGCATGTGGTCCACTTTGCAATTTCTGATGTAGCCTTCCTCCCTGCAGGGATTTCAGCATCTGACATTGCATTTCCTCCCAGTGTCTCTGCTTCATCTGGGGTTGTTCTCCTAGTCCATGTCTTGCAGGCAGTTCAGATTTTTATTGCCTGGGTTGTTTAGCTGTTTGTGATACCAGTATTTAACGTTTGAACATTCTCCATATTGCATAGCCTCAGCCATTTCCCTTCCTGCTGTATTTCCAGAATTAAAAGGTATTCCAACTGTGCAGATGTTACATCTATTTTTGGTTCATTTAGTACCTCCACTGTTGCTTTTCTTCTTTTGTAGTGTATTTGTAAGTAATCCCAGACCAACTTGATAGTTTTTTTCTTTTTGCATGTCTTACTGTTTTTCTTTTGTTTATATGTGTGTATATATGTGTGTATATGTGTGTGTGTGTGTGTGTGTGTGTGTGTGTGTGTGTGTGTGTGTGTGTGTGTGTGTATATATATATATATATATATATATATATATATATATATATATATATATATATATATATAGATACAGCAAAGGAATGCTTCTTGCTGCCATCTGGCATCCTACTCTACGGATCCTCTCTATTAGTGTTTCTTGATTTCCTGGTATCACAGGTATCTTGCGCAGTAGCTGCATTACATATTGCTCCAGCTCACTGTTTGGCCGAGTATTTAAAAAGTATCCCATTTCCTCTTGCTTTGACTGTAATCGTTCAACATCTTTAAGCCCCCAATGTCTCATTGACTTACTGCATTGGTTCTCAAGTGGAATATCTTGCTGCAGTCCCCCATTACTAAGATGCCCTCTTGCATGTGTATAATTCCAAACATAAATTTTTTGAATAACTGTGATTCACGATTTTGCAGATGATGTGCAGTGGCTATATTTGGGATATAGCAGTAACAGCTTCCCTTAATTATCACATATCTCCCTTCTCCATATTCCACTTTCCCCCCAGATCTTTAAGGGCACCCACTGTGCTTTAAGTGCCACCCCCTTACGTCTTAACTGCTACACAGGAGTCGTTCACCAGCAGCTTATAGCTGTGTTGCATTAAATTTTCATGGTTTGACTTTTCTAGACGTTTCCTGTAAACTCACTAAGTTTGCTGCTTTTTTGCTAACCCTTGTTATTGCATCCATTTTGACAGGGTTTGCTGGGCCATTGACATTCCAACTTAACACATTTAGGTCTGTCATAGTATTAGTTATAAGCCTTTGTTTTGGGAAGGAAAATGCTGTTTTTGCACAAAGCACTTTATAAAATGGAAATGCCTGTCCCTGGCTTACTTAATCTCTGATCCTTAAAAGAGGAAATGATTTCCATCTCCAATACAGTGTCAAGTTGGTGTTTCAGTATCTGTTTAACTGTCTGAACTGCAGGCATTATTAAAGATAAAGAAAAAACTACCAACCCTATTAACCCGTGTATACCAAGTCTATCTCTTTCAAGGAGGGAGAATGTGCTCCATATTCAGAGTGAAGCAAATGTTCAGCTTCCTGTTAATAGCTTTGAGACATTGTCACGGTCTACCCTACCCAGCCCCTCCTCTAAACCCAGTCATAGAGCTAGTAATGTGCTTATTTCTCTGTACAATTTTTTCCACTGCCAAATATTTCAAATGAGTATTACGCTTCTGACGTTTGTGTTAACTTTATAGCCAGCTATACTTTTCTAATCGCTGTCTTGTGACTGGTGTAATACTGACTGCTTTATATGTGTAAATAGTTAGATGGAATCAACTTGTGCTTTCAGAAGACAAGAACAGAAAGACAAAACTGCAAAACAAAAAACCAAAAAGGTATAGACTGCAGAACAAAAAACTGAAAGAATATTATTAGAGGACTGTTCCACTGCTAAAAATAATTTGAGAAGGGATTTTCTTTGGGGGCAATATAACAAAAAATTCTCGTTTTCTTCATTTTCCTTATAAAGCCTCCTAATCTACCTTTGTTATTGCATTATCTTTGTTAGACCCATATACTTCTAGGACATACCTGTTTTGAGAGTGAGAATGGTCCCCCCTCAACCCTGGCTTGCTTATACTGTCGTTCCCCCCCACCAGATCATGCCAGTTGTCAGGAGGATATTCTGTTTGTCTACTTATATTGGTCCTATCTGTTAAACTTTATATTTGCAGTTTAATCCCTCCAAGCACCCAGTTTATTTAGTAGGCATATGCTGATTTCAGTTAGACTGTTCTAAATAAGGATACAACTTATTCTTCCTTGACTGGAAAAATGTTTACAACTTCTCAGTGTTGCACAGTAACCTATGAAGACTGGTATTGTTACCCAGAATATGCTCCTTTAACCTCCTTATTTAGTCGTTGAAAATCAGTTTATAGTTGCCTGCCTCCTCCTTAGTCCATTTCAGTCCAATATGAGTGCACAGTACGAGCAGCTCTCCATTCTGAAAACATTTGCATTTTGTTTAGAGACTACATGTTCAGGCAAACTTATCTAGCACCTCTTTTCCCATTGCCTTTTTTACTGTGCTGCTGAAGGAGTCTGCTCTGGATTTCATAGATGTGTACTTTTTAAACAGTGGGAAAATATCTTCGGGACCATGCCATTTAGGAGCTGGGCCTGCTGTTGTCCTTCCATGGGCCTTTACTAAGTAGTACAGGGCTATAATGTTTGCTGTGAGAAGCATTGTCCACTGCTTTCAGTGCCTCTCCTGGGTCCACAAATACTGTGGTACCTGCTGGAAAGAATATTTTGATTTTAGCTGGATACCTTAGTTTATATTTAAGCAGTTTAACTTTACACTGTGCTTATACTGGAATAAAGGCTGTTCACCATATTGTGGGTTGCTAAGGAAAAGTGTAGGTGCACAAAAACTGTGACGTTACAACAGGTAACTTTATTTCCTGGCTTCCAGAGCCCAGGTAGAACTTTTACTTCTCCACATACATGTTAAAAGAACCAGAATCTGTCACGGGATCCTTGTTTCTTGTCTCTGGGGAGTCTGTGTGGTCTTATGGGCTCTTTCAATTAAGAGCTCCTGTCATTCAGGGCTAGGTCACAAACAACTTCCTTATGAATAAGATGTAGTCCCTTCCTTTTGTTCCATTGGGGATGCCTCTAAATCTTACATTTTCTTCTTTTCGAACACAAAGACTGGTGTGTTACAGTGACATCTGGCAACTCCGCTTGAGCAGCAACAACCCTTTCCATCAGTGTGTAATCCTTCTTTATTAAGGACTGTAGGATATCCAAATGATGCTTCTGTTACTTCTGCTTGTGTGTAATTTTCATTCATATAGGCATCTATCCAGGCATTCAAGGTCTGCGTCTCTTTTTATATGGTCACCAAAGTAATGACTTGTGCCACTTCTGTCTCTGTGGACTTGTGGTACAAACTCCATAAACTCCATTTCTTCAAGCCCTTTGGGCTGCTTTGAGACTGCCACCTTCTTCATTTTTCACATTTTCTTACCCTGTTGCTTTTGTGCTCTTTTGGAGACACTGCAAGGAAAAGGTAGGTTAAAAAATTAGAAGACATCCAGAAAAATATCACAAGGGTCATCAAAGGTTAGATGGAAAGGAGTACAAAGAGCATCTGAAATTGCCACAGAATTTCTGTTTGTTGAACATTGGAAGAAAGTGAGAACAACAGATAATTTGGATGCACCAGATTCTACATGAGAAATGTGAAGGGGGAAGAGGCTGTCAAATGGATTTGGAATATATTTGCATTAAACTGACTCTGCTAGGTATATTTTCTCCACTGGGAGAATTGTGGATCCTTGGAACTGACTGTCTGAATGGGAGCTAGGTTGTGAATTACCAGAGGTCTTCAAGAGGGTGTGGCAGAGGGGTTGAACAATCCCAAGGTAAGAGGGAGCAACATCTAAATTTTAGATGCACTAAAATGGCTAAACTAGATAAGACAAATTCTCTTGCAATCACACTATGTAATGTAATGGGTCCATTGGGTACCTACCAAGGTAATACCAGAATATTTAATGCTACAGCTGATGGCCCAGAAGACCCTACTTTGTTTTTCTCTTCCCTGCACAGATTTTTTCATTGAGTAGGTGCACCCCTAATCACCCTTTTAAGAATCTTCTTTTTCTTCTTCTTTCGGCTTTTCCCAGTTAGGGGTCGCCACAGCGGATCATCTGTCCGCTCAAGATTGGCAGTGGAGTTTTACAGTGTCGGGTTGCCAGCTCGGCGCTCAACCTTCCACAGAAGGCACACACATGCACACACAAACACCTAGGGCCAGTTTTGAGTATCCAATCCACCTACTGCATCGAACCAGAGAACCTCTTTCTGTGAGGCGGCAACACTAACCGCTGCACCACCGCGGCTGCCCACTGAAGTCATCTTTACTCTTACTGCTAAATTTCCCTCTTTGTACTGGCCAATCAGCAGTTGGAATAAAGGTGCGTGAGTGTTGGTGGGTGGGGGGGAGCCAGAGCTACGTGAAGCTGGCTGGTTGTGGTACAGTTATGAATTTGTTGGGCCTCCTCGGAACAGGTTCCACTAATTCTGGAGAGCCCCATGCCTTTCCACTAACAATATTGAGGAACTGGTTGAAGGGTGGAGTACTGCCTTTAATGTAGTTATGAAGTTTCTGTAGTGCTTCACAAAAAGAATTGTATTAACATGATATTGGTATGTGAGTATTGCTCACAGCGCCTGTCGGAGTTACTGGAGTAGCCATCCCTCCTCAAAGACAAAATGTACATTTAGTGGCTTATGAATGGTTTAAAGAGATGTCAAACCGACAAACACATGTATGATTTGAGAGATAACTTTCTTAATAAAGGTGGCCTGTTTGCAAGCCAGTCTACTGTGCCTCTCTAATGAGAAAAACAAAAAGCTTTACAAATTGTCCTAAGGCTGTGGTTTTGATATTTTTTAGTTATTATGTGCACATACATGTATAGAGGTCCCTTTCCCTTTATTCTGTGGCAGAAGGGTGAACAAATGCAGATTAATGTAATGAAAGTTCTGAGACTACTTTTAGGCGTAGAAGAATTGGTTCTGAACACCGCTCTATATTTATGGAAAACTATATATAGCTTCCTATACATAAAGGCCTTCATTTCAGAAATCTTTCTGGCTAAGTTGATGGTGCTATGAAAAGTCTTCTAGGATAAGAATATGAGAAAGATATAAAGAGGGGAAAGAGCTTGTTAATTATAAAATTTTAGATCCGGGGAGGAGCAGTTTGGGTGGTTGCAGATGCAGATTGCCCTTCTAGAAAAATTTGAAAACAGAGTTAGTAGAGTAAGGAGGATCTAAAGGCAGAAAAGCTCAGATTTCTGTCAGATGTAACCTGATATGAGTAAGCTAGGCATTGGTCAGAAAGCTCAGACAGGTAATGCACACCTTAACAGATCCTAACACTTTTTGCTCTGGTATACCAAAAGGTTTTCTTTTTTCTTCTGTCATCTGATTACCCTTACACTGTGCACATAATTTGCATTTCACCTTGCTTTGTTCCTTTAGTGCCCCATTCTTAATCATCCATTTCTGTAATTATTTATTTTATTTTTATTTATTTATTTAAATTTGTTGACCGGGAATGTCCGACTGGACGTAGGTCCATTTTCAGCGGAGGCCAGGGGAGAAAAGCTCCACAGTTAAAATAAACAGACAGTGTTTACATTGGATTACATAGTGATTAACAATTTACATAGCAATTACTTACAACATATTTACAGATGAAGAACATAGTACATCAGTAGACAACTAGAATCTTTATCTGTGAAGTGCATACCAGACATTAACAAATGTTACAAGAAGAAGAAGTTCGTGCTGTATAATAAGTACTGGCTTATGAGCATCTGAGCTTGCTATAATCAAGGTAGTTAGTGGAGTGGAAAGAAAGGTAGTGGGTGGATGGGGTGGATGATATTAGAGTGGGAGTTACAAGGGCATAGCCAGCATGTTTTTAGTTGTGCTTTTAGTAAAGTTTTGAAGTGGGTGCATGATGGTATGGAGGTAATTGTGGGTGGGAGTGAGTTCCATAATTTGGCTATGGCGCAAGAGAATAGTGCTTCACCAGCAGAGTTATTGGCTTTAGTGATCTGCAAGTGATTTTTGCTGCTGGATTTTAGTGGTCTGGTGGTGCGATAGGGTTGGAGTAGATTTTGGAGGGATGGGACATTTAGTGGATGGTTTACTAGTTTATGGGCGAGTGAGAGTTGATACCATTGAAGGAGGTGAGGGAGTTCAAGCCAGGCCAGTTCAGCAAGCGAGAGACAGTGGTGACTACGGTAGGATGCCCCTGTGGCAAATTTGGCGATTTTGTTGTAGCAGGTCTCTAGCTTGTTTAGATCACATTGCCTTAGGTTGGTATATATTGGAGAGGCATAAAGTAGGGTGGAGATAAGGTGGGAATTTGCTATTGAAATCTTTGCTGCTTTGGTGAGAAATTGCTTTTTTCTGTATAACGCTCCTAGTTTTTTGTGGACTTTTTTTATAGTCATGGATATGTGAATGTCAAATTGTAGTTTATTGTCTGTTTCCACTCCTAGCAATTTGGTGTGTTCAGTTGGGTATGTAGTGGTGGTGTCTTTTGCCATGATGTTAAAGTGAGAGTTGTTTTGAGTATGTTTAAGATTTAATTCTAACATTTACTTGACTTGGTTTTATTCTGTATTTCGACTGCTTGTCTGAATTCCTGGGTTTCATTTGGCATGCCTTCATTCTGTTGAATCTAGCCCTGTCATTTGCTCTGTCTGTTGGAAGAGTCACTAATTCATGACCCTGCAGTGTTGCTGCAGCCTTCCACTTATTGTTCCTCTTGATCTTATTGTGTAGTTTGAAAACCAAGGTTTCCTCAACTTTTTCCTCTACTGCATCAAACTCTGTAGTTTGTATGAAATCAGAATCACTACCACCCTACTCTATTAACATGTTTCCCATTATGCCCTTAGTTTTGTAATTGAAAATATCGATTTTTGTGGGTCTGTATTTACCATGTCGACAGGGCTGTTCATCAAACACCTGTATGTCGACACATACACCAAAATACCTAAATGTCAAACGGTCGCAAAAGCAATCCCCCCCCCCCCCCCCGTTATTGGGAATTTGCCGTTTCATCCACTGTAGTGCAATCTCAGAGTTGGCATATTTAAGTAGGGGGAGCCCCACTTCATTGTGTATGTCGGTTTGTTTTGTTTTTTGTTGGCCCAGTGATTTTTTTTTCCCAGGGAAAAAAATTGCTTTTGTGGCAGCTCGACCTTTAGGTATTTCTGTGTACGTGTATCGATGTAAGTGCGTTCGATGAACAGCCCTGTCAACATGGTAATATAGACCCACTTTTGCTCTGTGGTACTGCCTGTTTATCAGTAAGAAAGGAGTTTCCCCAGTCGCACCAACTTGGTCATAACTGAAAAAGAATCATAACTGACATTTGTTTTCTTCCTAGGTGAGTAAGTAGAAGAAAAATGTAGATGAGCAGTGTTGAAAGAAACTGCAGAGACTATGTAGGGAATAAAAATACACATTTACCCTGATACTTCAAGAGGGTGTAGTGATTAGCCTTTCAGACAGGTTAGCCTTAATAGGTTATCTCTGCACACTGTGGTAACTTTGTAAGTTGGTAATGTAAAATGTGTGTGTTCATTTCTCAGCTGGTGTGCCTTCTGTGCGAAGTCTGCATGTCCTCCTTGCGCTCGCGTGGGTTTCCTCCTGGTTCTCCAACACTCTAAATTGCCCGTAGGTGTGTGTGTGTGTGTGTGTGTGTGTGTGTGTGTGTGTGTGTCTGTGTGTGTGTGCACGAGTGAGTGGTATGGATGAACCTCTGCGGCAGGGCTAGCCACTCGACAATGTAAACCTTGGCTTGAGATGATTGTCGCTGCTGAAGTGACACCCCAACCTCATGTGCAGAAAAGGGGTTGAGGATGGATGTGTGTGTTAAAATAGCAAATCGACCAAGACACTGTGCAACTGCATTCATACTTAATATAATATCTGATGTTGTCAATCTTCATTTGTTCTTGACTCAACAATACTACTTCAGGAATCAAAGGAGTGGCAAAATGTGGTTCAAGAAGTCCCAGAAGCCTTTCCAAAGACACACATGGTGTGGACTCCCTTTGGGGCAGAGGGGGGAGTTAAAATGGAAGACGCTGTCCCAGAGGCAGGGGTGGTCTACAGAATCAGGGTTCGTTCCAAGGAGTCCTCCTCTGCTCAGCCCTACCAGCACTCCTGAAAGGGGGCCCAATTGCTTGCCTCTGCAGGCAGTTGGGGGAAGATTCTCCTTGCACCAATCACCTGACGATGCATAACTACCAATGCCTAGGTGCTAAGGATGACTTCCAGAGGTTATATAATTCCCTTCACCCTTTGCCTGAGAACCTGAGCAAAACTCCCCAATGTTCCATCCAGTCAGAGGGATCAAGCAGCATTAGAAATACAAAAGCTGCTAGAAAAAGAGTCCACCAAGAACTCCCACCAGACTAATTAGGATCCGGATTTTACTCAAGATTCTTTTTAGTGCCAAAGAAAACAGGGGACTGGACACCAGTTTTAGATCTCGGCATTTTAAACAAATTTGTTCAGTCAAAATTCCGGATGGTCATGGTTCAGTCAATACCTCCCTTCTTAAAGGAAAATATGCTCCATCGACTTTTCAAGATATGTATTACCACATAAAGATGGACAGGCACTCAAGAAAGTTTCTCAGCTTCTGGCTCAGAGCCAGTCATTACCAATTCAGAGTGCTGCCCTTTGGTCTCACCACAGCCCCCAGGGTGTTCAAATGTATGGCAGCAGTCACAGCTCACTTGAGGCTGCACGGATACCGGGTGTTTCCAAACCTAGATGACTGACTCCTTACTGCTTCCACCAGTCATCTACTTCTACAAACAACGGGCTTCATTTTGGAGCTATCTCAACAATTGGACATCACGGTCAGTCTCACGAAGTCTCATCTAACCCCTTCTCAGGATATAGAATTCATAGGAGCTTGTCTGACCACTCTGTCCTGTGCGGCATCATTACCCCATCACAGGTTGCCGAAAATACAACCGTGGGTTCATCCTGTTCATTCGAGCAAAATACCTGCTTTGCAGATTTTGGAGGCATTGAGCTCCATGGCAGCAGTGATTACGTTAGTCCCACTGGCAAGGTTTCACATGAGATGACTTCAGTGGCTGCTTGCGAACCAATGGTCTATTCTAACCCACCTCATGGATCACTAGTTTTCATATCAAGCTAATGCAAAAATGACTTATCCTGGTAGATGCAGACCAGAGAAATTCTTCTAGGTTGTCCCTTTGTCTCTCCACAGCCCAAGGCCATGGTGACTATGGATGCTTCCCAGATGGGGTGGGGGGGCATTATCACAGCAATACTTGGGTCCCCCTCCAAGGTTAGTCTGCATAGCAATGTTCTAGAGCTGAGAGCAGTGCTTCTAGCTATGCAAGCTTTTCGTTCTGCCTTGGCTCAAAGAAAGTTAACTATTCAGTCCGACAACATGTCCGTAGTCTGGTACATCAACAAACAGGGGAACCAGGGCCTATCCACTGTGTCAAGAAGCCCTTTGAGTGTAGCAGTGCGCCATAACTTCCAACTGCTTTCTGATAGCAACGTACATCCTGGGGAGTTCAAACGTGATTGCAGATAAAGTGAGCAGATGCATCCCTCATCCCTCATGCCTCATGAGTAGTGTGTAAACTCCAGAGTAGCAAAGAAGATCTTTCTCCGCTGGGGCCAGCCTTGCTGCCGCCTGCTTGCTTCACCCCAGGACAAGTGCAGAAGCTACTTTTCCCTAATTCCCCCTGAGGGGGAGTCCCCTCAAAGACGCTCTTCTCCTAGATTGCCCCCCAGATCTCCTTTACACCTTTCCCCTCATTCCCCGATGCCCCTTTTTCTCAAGAAACAAGGTAATCCGCATTGCACCTTACTGGCCTCGACAGATATGATTTCCCTTTCTTTGGCTTCATCTACTTTGATGACCGTGGTTTCTTGACCCAGTTCCAGACCTTCTGTCCCATCCTCGGGGACTAGTCCCATCCCAATCTATAGACTGTCAAGCTGACTGCTTGGTTTCTCCAATTCTGTTAGTCACTAGGCTTTTTGACATTCCATCCCCTGTATGATATAATCTGTTGGCATCCCATAAGTCATCCACCATAGTAAATGGAAGAGATTTTCTATCTAGGCCTGTGATAATGGTCTGGTCTCCTTTTCAGTGCCAGTAGAAAAAGTTCTAGAGTTTCTAGTGACCATTTTTGGTAAAGGAGCTTCTGCTTCCACTATTATGCTTATTTTAGCAGCTATTTCAAATTACCATAACGGTTTTGGTAATCAACTCGTAATGTCTCACAGACTTTGTAAGGTTTTTCTTAAGGGCACCATTCATTTGAAGCCCGCATTCAAGGAACCTGTATCACCATGGGACTTGACTGTTGTTTTGCAATCTCTTACAGTACCTCTGTTTGAACCTGCAGCTTCCTGTGACTTTTTTTTTTTAAGAAAATGTTGCTTCTTATTGCTGTCATCTTGGCAAGACAAGTTTCCAAACTACAGGCTCTGTGTTCTAAACTCCCTTATCTAGTTTTCCATAGAAACAGAGCATCACTCCAAATAAACCCGTCCTTTCTTCCTATAGTGATTTCAGAGGCCAGCATCAATCAGTCTATAGATTTGCCTGTATTCTTCCGAAATTTTTTAAATAAAGGCAAGTACCGTTTGCACCTCTGAGATGTGCACAGTTACATTTTTACCTGGTCAAAACCAAGCAGTTTAGATAATCAGAACAATTATTTGTGTCTTTTGCAAGCGCAATCTTGGGCAAACCAGTTTCTAAGGTTACCCTTTCAAGATGGTTAAAGGATTGCATTTCTTTTATTTATGCAAAAAAGAATCTAAGACTCCCTATGCCAGTGAAGGTGCATTCTATCAGGGCTATGGCGACTTCAGCTGTTTTTCATTCTAAAACTTCCATATCAGAAATTTGTGCAGCTGTGACATGGACCTTTCCACATATATTTATCACTGATTACAAATTGGATATGGTATCCGGGGGAAGAGCCTCCTTTGGTTTTGTGTTTCTCAGGAATGTTCTTACATAGGGCCACCCAGGATCTAAGGTAGCTGGGGACTATGTCCCACAAGTCGAGAATAGATGATTGACAACATCAGATAAAGAAGTTATGACTTAACATAACGTTCCATCTGTGTTGTTATTCTTAATCTATTCTTGCATCCCACCTCACATGACCCCACCTATAGATTTCTGGTGGCGTGACATGTGGTCTTGGGTTTCCTTGTTACGGATACACCTTGGACATGGCTTCTGGCTTAAGTTGGTCTCTTTTCAGTAAGCCTGCAAACTTGATCTAAGGTAATGTAGTGAGGGGCATTGTGGGTAGACTTGTAACTCAAGAGATTTTTTTGGCTAACATGAGCTAGATAATGGCTGAATCAGTTCTGAGAATTGGAGCTGTACCCACAAGTCAAGAATAGATGAAAATCGACAACACAGATGGAACGTTATGGTAAGTCGTAACTTTATTTAATACAACCGACCAAAAACTACTGTTGAGATATTCATTTTTTTTATAACATGGATTACTGACAGTTACACTGCACTTTCTCAAATGACTCTCTGTTAATGATCAAAATGTCCTCTCAACCACTTGTTTTCACTCACTTTTATACAGTCTGTTTAAATCTTCTTGAAACATTGTTGGCGTATCTGTGGCTTTACTATGGACCACGCCAGTTTCTGTCCCTTAATCAATTATTATGGACCTCACCAGTTTTCTGTTTTCTTATCAGTTTCTGAGAAGACCAGGGTGTACTCTTGTACTCTTCTTTTTGTACTGTTAGTCATTTCCCTTTGTTAGATCCATTCTGTCAGTTGAGTCTTTGTATATGTCTAGCTTATTGCTGTGTTTCAGCAAGGCTCTATTATCATAGCCATTTGTTACTAATATTTCAAGCCCACTGCATATCTTGTTGTCCTGCAAACACATTTTTTGCTAGGCTAATCACGCTTGTTTGCTGCATATTTCTTTCTGCATACTTTGCAGGCTTTGTAGCACATACTATTTCTAAAATTATCACACTGTTACTATGAGGGAAGACAACTTTATTTTTATACAATATCTAGCAATTTTCTCATTGTTTGTGATTTTCAGTATCAGTTACTTTATTTACAAGAAGTTTGGTTAACAATTTTATCGATACAGATTTTAAAGCGCATGCATGTTATAAACAAAATAATTGCTACAAATGGTATTAAAGCTGTGATGATGGTCCCCCACCATCCAGAAAAGAATCTACTTAGCCAGTCACTCCAGTCACTGTTCCAGGTCTTTCTGGATTTCAGATACTTCAGCTATCCTATCTAAATGTTCCCGTATATATTGTGACTTGTGTGATGTATGTGTATATATATATATATTTATCTATATATATATATATATATATATATATATGTATATATATATATATATTAACAGTGAGTCATTTGAGAAAGTGCAGTGTAACTGATACAACACTGTAACTTTTCTCTCTCTCTCTCTCTTTTTTTTTTTTTTAAGTATTAGCATCTATTTGTGTAAACTGTGCTTGTAAAAGACCTACTTAGTGATTGTATAACCTCTGTTGTAAACTGTTGCATTTCTTGGAGCTTTTCTCCTCGGGTCTCCACTGAAAATGGGTCCCATGCCCAGTTGGACTAACCCGGTTAACAAATGTTAATAAAAAAAATATATAAATATATATATATATATATATATAAATATATATATATATATATATACACACACACACACACACACACAGCATTCCTTGCCTATCAGGGTGCACGTACCTCCCTGGGAAACAAGTAACTCAAGGGCCAGCCTTTTTTGTAGGACCATCATCCTCACAGCAGTCATTTCCACTGTTTTGTGATATGGCCCCATATGTACCATTGACTAATACTTCCAGTAGCTTGCTGTGTTTTCTCAACTCCTGTGAAGATATGAGGTAGTGCCAGCTATGCCAGAGAGAGTAGGATAGTGCACGTGTAACATATGCCAGCATAACTAGCTGAAGTTTTGTAAAGAATTTTGTCATTTGAATATCAAACTTTAAAAATGTATTTATAAAGTTGCTTTTGTTAAAAATGTATTTATAAAGTTGCTTTTGTTAAAAATGTATCAACAGTGGGTCCTGCAGGACAGAAAAGAAATGTATATGCATGTCCGACTATTGTAACTGATGAAATAATACGTATGTTAACAGAGGATGCTGGAAGAGTAGGATTAAGCTTAGCCTAGCTAACGTTAAGAAAAATGGCTTGAAACTAAATGACTTGGTTTAGGCTGTAAAGATTTTATCTCACAGGTCTGAGTGCATCAGAGAGACTATGTGTGGGTTGGGATCCTGCTCTTATTGTCCTTAGTGATGAACTGATTGCAACCTTGGCGTGTCAGCAAATGACTGGTTAGTCTCTGCAGGAAGAATTAAATTGGAATTATTTTGCAGTCTGCAGATGCTGGAATAAGCTTTAGCAAATTGCTAGGTGTGTGTTGTGATGCATCTGTGCTAGATCCTGGCTCAGCTTCTAGTTGGGGGGGGGGGGGGGTAGTGTAGGAATTACAGAATCAGGTAGCCAGATGTAATATCATTCTGTAGCCAGCACTGAAATTGTGTTTAGATACTAGTGAGAAATGACAGATAACACTCAGCACTCTGTTTTGGAATTGACAAGACCACTCACCCACTTCATCTTGCCTTGTTTTAATAAATGACTTAACTAGGGGACAGTAATTCTTCAGTCATTTAGGAAAATATAGTGAGATTAGCTAAAAGTATTGTTTTTCTGCATCTGTCTGAGTCTTTCCATCTGTGGTATTTTTTATATTTACTGCGAATTGAAACTCTAGTGTTTTGTTGTAAATAGTATTTTTATGTTTTCTATTGTATTTATTATTAAATATATTTATACCTGTCATTGTCTTTTAGGAAACATTTTAACATTTGAGAGCGAATGCAATTATTTGGCGGCACTGTAGCATCGTTCTCTTGAACGTTTTGCTGATTGGTTAACACTATCATTTGTATGAATATTAATTTTACTAAGAGTAATTGGGTACCCTGGTAAGCACCTTTAAGTAGCTGACTGGTGGTAGTGAATCTGCCTTTTAGTCTGGGTGGAGGTGGTGTAGCTAGTAAATCTGTGCCAGCCTTTCCCAGGTGTGTGTGTGTGTGTGTGTGTGTGTGTGTGTGTGTGTGTGTGTGTGTGTGTGTGTGTGTGTGTGTGTGTGTCTGTATAGATCAAATCTCAGAATGTGTGTGTCATCTACTTGGAACAGGGCCACAAAGCACTGAGTTCTGCAGAGAGAGAAATGTGGAGTCTTATTTGGGGCCTGGAGAGAAGTCCAGCCCCAGGACTTGGAGTATGCTCCCCGTGTTCTCTTAAGGAAAATTGTGCTTGGTGCAGAGCTGCATCTAAAGTACTCTTGTGTATCTGTTTTTGTTCTAAGTGAACGTTCCCTACTGATGTCTGGTGAAGATTGAGGCTCCTTGATTACTGACCCAGAGGAGGGACGTCACAACTCCCATGTGCTTTTTACAGCCCCATATCCTGGTAATAGTCCTGCCCCTGCTATTAAATCATCTCCCAAATCCGTTTGCTTTAAACCCTTTTCTCCTGCAGCATCTATGTCATGGTTATAGATCCATGATTACTATAAATTGCCAGTGTTTTTACCTGTGTTTTTTTTCCCCTCACATTTTGTATTCTGCCTGTGGGTAATTTATCAGTTATTCTCATTAATGGTATTTCATATCCCACAAAACAGGCTCCTTCCCATTCCATGGGAAGCCATTTATGCACTTTTGTGTCACAAATGTAGTATTCCATCTCACATAATGCACCTATTGGATCTTGTTGTTTTACATTAAGATTGTTTGAAAAGACCCATGTATAACATCCTTGTCATAATTACTCATACTCCCTGTAATTTTATATTGTACAGCTTGTATCAGGCTCTTACTGTTATTTTCTGTATGACAGTCCCTCCAGTCCATTCACCTATATTGTGTTTTTGCCATTTTTAATTTCTCCAAGTCTTTTGGGTTTCTAATACCATGACGGGAGTGGACCCCATTCCTAAGTCAAAGTATGATTAAAGTTCATGAAATTAGTTGTTGTTTCACTCTTTGATGTTAGCCAAAAGTGCTCTTCGCAGCACCTGCAGCGTGCCCAGTAATGACTCCTCCTGCAATTTGTAAGGTGTTACATAAATTGGTAACGTATCTAAATACGATTGTAAATTCTTTTTTATAAGACCAGTTGCTTCTACTACTGTTGGAACTGTCTGGTATCTTTCTTCCACATGGCTCTCGTTTCTGCTGCAGATCGAGTTATTTTATGACTTTGTGTCTCTCTGTACACAAGACACTAGTCACTAGGTGTGGCGAGATCAGTGCTACTTTTGTCTTCTTTTCTTGGACCACTGTATCCAGTTTTCTACCATCTATCTTTTGGACTGTTCTCCGAGGTACTGGGTGATCCCATGTGATGTAAACTTCATCATTTTCTATGATTCTCTGTGGCTCATGGTTCCAGTGTTTTTCAGCCACTTCAATAACATAATGTTCACACAATCTCCAGTGTAACAATCTCGCCACATTATTATGCCTTTCAGTATACAGTCCTTCTGCCGTTAGAGAGTCGCAACCAGCAATAAGGTGTGTGACTGTTTCCAATTCGGTTCCACAAAACCTACGTATGTCTGTTTCTCCCACATGTTCAATGGACTTAGTAAACCAGCGTGTACATAGCCCACTATCTTTGGCTGCCAATATCAACCTCTCATTTCTTGTTGTAGATTCACCTCTCCTTAACCATTCCTACATTTGTTCTTGATCAACATGAGGCTCTTCCACAAGTTTTTTCTATACTTACAACTATATTTATATTTTTTCCACATTTCTTGCCTTCTCATCTGGTCCTTCACCTTATATTCTTTCTTTTGTTTTTTAGCACATTCAGTTGCTGTCTGTTTTTTTTATCCACTTCTGGTTTGATTTCCATTCCTGCTTGATGTCAATATGCTTCTGCTAAATTAAGCAGAGATGTCACCTTATATTTATTCTCCTCATGTTTGAAAACTTTCACCACATTTGGATCTTGTGAGGTCCGTAGATATCAGAAGAAGCAAGCCAGGATCCACAAAACAGTATTTTATTGAGCACTTTCGTTTTTTGGAATAAAAAACTTCATCAAAATAAGACAAATACTAATGAACAGTGACTGACCCAACTTATATAACAGTCCTAATTTCAAAGGTGTTGATTAACAATTAACTTAAAGGTATAGTCTCTAATACAGACAAACAAATACATAAAAAAATCTATACAAAATCATCTATTATAAATACCATAAGTGTTAGATAGATAAACTCACAGAAATTGTTCAAAAACATTTCATATATATATATATATATATATATATATATATATATATATATATATATATATATATATATATATTGTGAACTGCATATTCACATATATCCTTATGCCCTTAATCTAAGTAGAGGGCTAATAGAGATGTTACTGTTAAGACCTGGATATTCGGTAGATTTAGTCCTCATCTGCCACCTTAATTCATGTAGCTCAAAAAAGTCATTAACTAGACCCCACCCCCCCACCCCCTGTCCCCCATTAATACCTGCTCAAAAATTGTGAATTTAAAATTATGGCCGTCATTGTTAGTGTACTGCCAAGGCATTTTTTGTATCCTGCTTCCTTATGTCATAGCAGTGTTGGTGTACCCTACTTCTAAGGGCATTAATAGTCTTGCCAATATAAAAACATGTACATGAGTGGCAAAGAGCAAGGTAAACTACGGATTTACTACTACAACAAAATTTCTTCTTATGAAAATATTTACCATAATTGGAAATATCAATCTCCATACCCTCCATAATATGTTTACATTGAAGACAAAATCCACATTTTAACATACCCCCTACCTTTGTATCAATGTTCATGTTTCTCTCTCTAACATATTCTTGAATGTATTGGCAAGACTATTAATGCCCTTAGAAGTAGGGTATATCAGTACTGCTATGACATGAGGAAGCAGGATACAAAAAAATGCTTTGGCAGTACACATTAACAATGAGGGCCATAATTTTAAATTCACAGTTTTCGAGCAGGTATTAATGGGGGGGGGGGGTGTCCACTTAATGACTTTTTAGAGCTACATGAATTAAGGTGGCAGATGAGGACTAATGCTACTGAATATCCAGGTCTTAATAGTAACATCTCTATTAGCCCTATACTTAGATTAAGGGCAGAAGGATATATGTGAACAATATGCAGTTCTCTCTCTCTCTCTCTCTCTATATATATATATATATATATATATATATATATATATATATATATATATATATATATTGAAATGTTTTTGAACAATTTCTGTGAGTTTATCTAACACTTATGGTATTTATAATAGATGATTTTTAATGTATTTTTTTAAGGCATGTATTTCTTGTCTGTGTATTAGAGACTATACCGTTAAGTTGATTGTATCTGCGGTGGTGGTGATGCGGTACCGTTTTAGCCTCACAGTAAGACATTGTGCTGTTCGATTCTCAGCTAGAGCGTCTTCTTTGTGGAGACATGCATGAATGAAGGTTGCGCGTCAGGACCGGCAACTTGGCATGTAAAAATCTACTGCCAATCATTAGCGGGCCGGAGTTCCGCTGTGGCAACCCCTAACCGGGAAAAGCCGAAAGACACAACAGCAACAACCTTTAAGTTGATTGTTGATCAACAACTTTGAAATTAGGATTGTTATATAAGTTGGGTCAGTCACTGTTCATTCGTATTTGTCTTATTCTGATGAAGTTTTTTATTCCAAAAAGCAAAAGCGAAAATATTGTTTCATGGATCCTGGCTTGCTTCTTCCTATATTGGTTTATTTAGTTTACTATTTTCTTCACATTCTGAGGTCAGTAGATATGTGTGGAGTCCTACGATTGCAGATCTATACGTGCAATCAATTTCAAGGAGGCCCGTCCCTCCTTCAGAACGGGGAATATATAATCTTGGTATACACTGGTTTTTATAAATCATTTGGTGAGCATGAAGCATCCTTCGTGTTTTAATATCCAGTCTGTCCAGCACTTTTTGGGGCCAGTCAATCACTCCAAAACTGTAAGTTAGGATAGGAAGAGCAAATTGATTTATAACTTGGATCTTGTTCCTAGGTGTCAGTGCTGTTTTCAGGATTAATTTAAGTCTTCTAAAGTACTCCTTACTAAGCTTTATTCACATTTGTTCATGTTTTATTGCTGATCCTTCATCAATTCCCAAGCATTTATTCTCCCCCTCTTGCTCAAGTTCTTTTAAATATCACATTCCTGTCCCAAACTGATGTTTTCCTGGTGCTGCAATTTTCCTTTTTAAAAGTTGCTTTTGCACATTTATCAAGACCAAATGGCATTCCAATATAATCTGAAAATGGTTTGACAACCTGCAGCTGTGCTTTCATTTCCTCATCTGATGAGCTATACAATTTTAAATAATCGACAAAGAAAAGATAAGTCATTAGACTTTGTTGTTTTCTAGAAGCCAAATTATAGCCATGACCTAAGCTGTTAAGTAAACAGCTTAATGGATTAATAGCAAGGCAAAATAGCAAGGGTGACAGTGAGTCACCCTGGAATATCCCCTTTGGATTTTTATCCAGTGTGTTACCTCCAATAGTCTCTCTGAATGTATTAACTTGTCAACCCTGTTCTGTAATTTGTTTTCTGTCATGTTCCTGTTAAAATATTCTTTAGACAATGTTATATTATAAATTATTTCCTACCATTTTTGTGCTTCGTTTTGGAACTGTCTGTATCCGTAATGTTGGAACCTCTGCACAAAACCTACTCCAGTTAAGAATTTGCAATGTGTCTTCTAATATCATAGGACCTGCTGTAAGGACCATCTTGTCCCTTGTTGTAGGTACCGGTGTGCATACCCAGCACTCACATTATTTATTTTTGCATATGCCATTTGCAATACTGTAAATGTATTGTAATCAGGTATCCATTCAGAGGCTTTCTCTTTTTTTGTTTCTTTTTCTGTTTTTGTACAAACTGCATTGTCGTCCCTTGCACCAAACCTGTTACGTATGTTATTATAACTATCAATTTTTCTTTGGGATTTTATCAACAAAGTTTTCTTTCCTTCTTGATCTGGCATTCTTGTTCTTCCAGATCAGTAAATCAGCATCTGTAAAACAGATTAAATAGATCTTCTCTGCTCTCCTTGTTTTATTATTTTAAACTGATCTCTATGTACCAGCATGTTTTTCTTAGGCTTTTTTTTTTTACATTTTTTACTTTTAGGACCAAAGGTCCAATTAATTCCTTTACTTCAAAAGGTCCTAACCAGTTACTATCCCATGGACCAGTTTTACTGAATTTTTTTATTATGTCTTTGCTTCCAATTTGAATTTTCTCTTTTTCTGGCAATATTGGAACCTTTTTCCATAAGTGGAATGCTTGCTCCCTGGTTATGCCTTGGCATATTTCTTGCATGTCTTCCATCCATTGTTAATCCTATGTGGTCTCCTAATGTGGCCTCTCGCTGTGGGCCTCTAGATCAAACGGGAATGGACCTCCGGATCAAAAGGGAACTGTGGGGGCATCAAAACTAAAAATAAAAAACGAAATATGTACATATATTCCTGCCTGTCATCACTTCGAATGGGGATATGCCTGTTTTGCTGTTGGGTATTGATTTGATTCCCATCAGAATGTTATACCCAGTCAGGGTTGCCAGGCATCCCAGTAGAGGCAATAATAAGTACCAGTCCAACACAGCTGCAGGTAAAATCCACAAAACTTTAATAAAAACAAAAGGTAAAAGAGTAAGCGCTTTCGGTCTGAAGAAGCGGTAGGAATATACTGTGAAAGCGCTTACTCTTTTTACTTTTTGTTTTTATTAAAGTTTTGTTGATTTTACCTGCATCTGTGTCGGACTGGTACTTATTATTGCCTCTATGTGGTCCCTTTTGAAAGTACCATTCCTTATTCTCTCTTCGACTACTGTGTTTTTCAGGTTTTTATTTTCCAAGCATCCCTACTTGAGCGGGACTGTCCTGGGATCAGCAGCCCGATCCCGGGTCCCGCACTGCCGGTTAAAATCCCAGCGAAATAGCCTCCACTTTATTTTTTTTTGTTTGATTGGTCTGTATGCTGGTATACGACCCAATCAAAAAATCGCAAAACGGAGCTACTTCTGTTTAATGCAGAATTGCCTGATGTTCCTCATTGAACAGGAGAGGGTCTGCTGTGCGACCCCCCCCCCCCTTTGGATTGGCTCATATACTGGCCGATCAAAAATCGCCAAACATGGAGCTACTTGTGTTTAATGTGGAATGCATTAAAGACTTCTTTTTCTTTTTTTTTTTTTGGTTTTCACTTAGTGTGAAAGACTTTTTTTTTTTTTTTTGTCCATACCCGGCCCGTCAGAAATCTGGCAAGCCTGAACCCAATCATGTCCGTTTTCAATGCACTTCTTGTTTAACCTGTCCTTTAAAGTTCTGCTCATTCTTTCCACTATCCCATTTGATTGTGGATTGTATGGTACATGGAATCTTTGTTGAATTCCCAACATGTCACATAATTCTTCCACCATTTTGCTGACAAACTGTGATCCATTGTCCGATTCTATCACTCTAGGCCACCCCCAGTGACAAAATAATTTTCCATAGTGCTTCTGCTGTCACTTTGGCTGTCATTTCTTTGGTCAGAATTGCCTCTACCCATTTTGAAAATACACTTACCACCACCAGAAAATGGCAATATCCGCCCTTTGCCGGAGGTCCTGCATAGTCTATTTGTATTGCATACCATAGTCTTATCTACCACATACCATAGTCTTATCTACCACAGGTACCCTGTGCTACTGCAGCTTTTTAATTTTTCAATTTGTCTGAAGACGTATCAGACATTCGTCTTGCACTTCTTTACACAATTTTTTTCAGATTTGGATTCCGGTACTTTTCTTTCACTACTGGCCATAATTTCTCCATCCCTATATGTCCCAAAATCTGGTGATTTAAACCTCACTAGTTGTTTTGCTAGCTGATACAGAATTTACGGTAATCAGTTGCCCTTTTTGTGCATGAAAAACATAGAAATGCTTGTCTTACCCCATTGCTTTCTAACTCACATTGTTCCAATTCTTGTGGTATTCCCCTCTCCTTCTGGAGGTTTTCCAAATCTATATGTTCTCCTTCTCCTAGGGACTATACCTTGGAGATCTGAAGTTCCCCTTCAGTTTCTTCAAGGTATAAAGGCCGTTTTCAGTGGCTTTCTTTGCTTTGGCATCAGCCAAAGCATTCCCTCTTGCATCTTTGTTTTGTCCTTTGATAGGCTCTCAGTTTTAATATATTGAATTATCCTTGCAATTGATACTTCTGTATCAATTTCCATATGTCCTGTAGAACAGGAACGTACCTTAAGGATGTTCTTCGTGTTTCACTGTTGCAGTCATTACATTTGGTTTATTCCTGCAAGGGTAGCCCTCAGTCAGCCCTAGTACCAGAGACTTAGTATTTCTGCGTCGGTTGCTGTCGCTTTCAGGACAGACATCAGGTCGTCAGTATAAAGTAAGGCAGCCGACCCCATTACATCAATCGTTCTTGCAGAGGTGCCCGAAGCAGAAGCAGTTCATATGAGTGCCGGTCTGCCCGCTACCTGAGATGTTCATCATGTTCCACTGTTGCAGTCATTACACTTGGGTTATTCTGCTGGCAGGCTACCCGCAGTCGGCCTGAATTCCAAAGTCTTGGTCCGGCATCGGTTGCTGTCGCCTCTTCCCTGACGTCAGTGCGCCAGGGGTATAAAAGATGCAGCCGACGCCATTTTCTTCAGTCTTTCTTGCCGCGCGGTTCCCGAAGCAAAAGCAGTTCGCAAGTGCCGGTCGGCCGACTCCTGAGATTTTCGTGTTCGAATTTCAGATCCGAAGTCTTCATTTAAAGCTAAGTACCCCGTTGGGGAAACTTTTATCTTGCTCCAGACCGATGTCAGAAAAAGTTGATAACTGTATTTCTTGTGGGAAGCAAATACCTCATAAGGACTTCCCTTCCTTGCCTAGGCCCTGATCACGACGTTGCTAATTTCAGGTTTTGTGCTAGATTTAACCAGCACACTATTAAACGTTGGCACAATTTTGCTTTTCATTACCTTGGCCGAAGATTTAATTACACAATGTCGGATAGCCATCCGGCTACCGCACTTCACAAGAAACGCAAGGAAAAGGAAAACGACAGGCATCCGAGGTCCAAAACAGACGAGGCTTCTTCTAAGCCAGTCGCCGGTACGCCGGCTCTCAGTGAGGCACATTCGCAGCCCCTGACGCCCGCTACCTCAGAGCCGCAGGCTGCTTCCGACTCCCACATGGAGCCGACTAGGCCGCAGGAAACTCAAGGTATTGGACACTTGGAAAATATTCCCTCAGATGGGTCCGGAGCTGCTGAGCAGGCATCGGCTTCTGAGGGTGTTTTCAGGTCTACACAGTTATATGTAAAACCGACTTCAGCTTCAAGGCAAAGACTAAAGCACCACTAAAGACAAAGAAACAAGTGCAGCAATCCCATGGACAGGCCTCCATGCCTAAAAAACAGCTGCTCAAAATGGCCGAAGACCTTATTACTTAGATCAGGGGTTCCCATCCCCCTCCTGATAAAAGGCCTAGGCAAGAGACAGAATATGAGTCTTCAGATCAGGTTTCCATTTCCTCTGACTCCTCTTCTGAACAGGAATACTCTCTTCCTCCCTATGAGGATTCTGATGCTGAAGAATCTATCCCTTCAGCCTCTCCTGCTGAGGATTATTCTTTTGGGGAAACTCTGCATACCATGAGGGAGCACTTTCACTGGAAGAGCCAAGATTACTCAGAATCTAAGAAAAGGCTCAGAGACTTTCTTTTACTACCTCAGCACAGGCCTCTTGCTATTCCCCCTGTTTTAGACATTGTAGATTGTGTTTTCAGAGTCCGGCCTGCCTCCTGACTCTACCTCCTGCACCTGTTAAGCCAGACAGATACTACAGGGTTCCAGATTCAGATAAATTTCTTTATAAAAACCCTGCTGCTGACCCAGAAACTATATCTCAGGGTCCCAAAGAGGTCAAGGCTTCCACTGCAAAAAACCCTATCCCCTCTGATAGCGATTCAAGGACTCTGGACAGATGGGGGAAAAAGGTTTACACTTCTGCTACCTTGGTTGTAAGGGCTTTAAATTGTCAGTTTTATATGCTTAAATATCAACAATACTTAATGTCACTACTAAAACAGAAAATGTTGACATTCTGAATGTGCAGAAAACAAGGAAATGCAGGATTTATTGCATGCAACTGAACAAGTGGGAAAGCATACTTTGCAATGTGGTTTTGATTATCTGGAGGCCTCTTGCAGGGCTGCTGTTACAGGTTCTGTCATTAGGAGGCATGCTTGGTTAAAGGAACAGAATCTGCCTGATCATGTTAAAGCAAAATTGTTGGATGCTCCATTACAGCATAATACTTTGTTTGGTGTTGAAGAAAATGGAGGACAAAGCGAAATCTATGCAGACAGTTAAGGATTTCTTACAGGTACAGCCACCCAGATTTAGCAGGAACTGGCCTACAAAAGAATTGGTGTTTTCCAGTGTCAGACAGGCCACAAAGAGGCAGATACAGACGCCCCAGAGGCAGATCCCAGCCCCAAGGCTCATACAGGCCTAAACAGTGGGGTGCTTCTACCTCCAAAAGTGGAGAAGACAATTCACAGCCATACAGGAAACAGTCCCAATGACTTTCCTCTGCCAGCACCAAGCACTTATCTTTTGGCAGCCCCCTTAGGGGGAAAATTTGCACTTTTTTCACAAAATTGGCACATGATCACCCAGGACAAATGGGTCTTGAATGTAGTGTCTCAGGGCTACAGATTCCACTTTCACACCCTGCCAAGGGCAAAAAGCATGCCAGACCTGCCACACAATCAATGGGCAGAGGCACAAAAACAAGTTTCATCCCTCATGGACATGAGGGCCATTCAGCGAGTACCACAGCAAGAGCAGGGACAAGGATTTTACTCGACTTTTCTTGGTACCCAGAAAGGACGAAGCCTGGAGACCAATACTGGACCTGTCTATTCTAAACACATTTCTGTACGTCCCAAAATTCAAAATGTTAACTCTGCAGCAGCTTCTGCCCATGCTGGGCAAGAAGGCTTGGCTTGTAACTTTGGACCTAAAAGAGGCATACCTGCATATCCCAATCTGACAATCTTGCAGAAGATACCTCAGATTCATAGCTGGCTCAATGCACTACCAATTCTCTGCACTGCCCTTTGGCTTATCTACTGCACCCAGGGTCTTCACAAAATGCCTGGCAGCAGTAACTGCTTTTTGCAGACAAAGAGGAATTCAAATATATTCTTACTTGGACGACTGCCTTATTCAAGCAGAGAACCAGGACATTCTACTAAAGAATCTGGCGTTTGTAAAATGATTACTAATTTCCCTAGGGTACACAGTAAACGAAAATAAATCAAAACTAGTACCCTCTCAAGAGATAATATTCCTGGGTGCAAGCTTAAATACAACTGCCCAAATGGCTTATCTCACGCCAGACAAACAAAGGCAACTGACTTCTTGCTTCAAAATGTTGGCAACAAAGACCCAGTTATCTGCAAGAAAAATTCTGCAGGCTTTGGGCTTCATGGCATCCTGCATTCTGCTAATTTCGTATGCAAGACTGCATATGAGGAAACTACAATGGTATCTAAAAAGGGTTTGGACTCAACATTGCCACAGTCTGGAAACATTAATTACCATCATTCCCTGCCTGCAACAGGAATTTCGATGGTGGGCACAGGCCTGTCAATATAACAAGGGACAGCCATTCACTTTACCCACAGCCAGGCAGACACTAACAACAGATGCATCAGATTATGCCTGGGGAGCCCACATGGCAGGAAAATGTATTCAGGGCACATGGCCTGCAAGCCAAATGCATCTTCATATCAATCAAAAAGAGATGATAGCTGTTCAGAATGCCCTGAACAGCCTTCAAGGATCTACTTCATCCAGGACAACTGCTGATAAAGACTGACAATACTACAGTCATGTGGTACATAAACAAGCAGGGAGGCACACATTCCTACCCCCTCTGCAGACAAGCCATGACTTTGTGGAGCACAGTATTGACTTATCAAGTACACCTGCAAGCACAATTCCTGCCAGGAAAGACAAATTCTCTGGCAGACGAACTAAGCAGGAACCTCATGGATCCTCACGAGTGGAAACTGGATCCACAAATGTTCAGCATGATAACAAGGAAATGGGGATGCCCAGACATAGATCTATTTGCCTCCCCTCACAACCGCCAACTACAGAGATTATGCACAAGGACGTATCACAAGCAAGCATGGAAAGTGGATGCCTTATCCTTCAGCTGGAAAAACCTAACAGCATATGCCTTTCCTCCACTGCCTCTCCTCCCCAAGGTACTCCTAAAGGTCAGACAAGAGAAGCCAAAAATTATACTGATTGCCCCAGACTGGCCCCGCCAGCACTGGTATCCAATCCTAAAGAGCTTGTCTCAAGGCCTAGCCTAGACGTTACCTCAAATTCCTCACTTACTGACCCAACAAAACAATCAGAACCTGCACAGCCAGCTCAGAACCCTAAATCTGGCAGTATGGCAGATAATGTAACCATTCAGAACACACCTCTCTCTAAAGCAGTTGTGGATGTTATTTTGGAGGCCAGGAGGCCCAGCACCAGAAGATCTTATGCAGAAAAATGGAAGAGATTCTGTGCTTGGAACCAGGCACAAGGAATTGACACGCTTGTACCAAATATCCCTCAAATTTTACAATACTTAACTGATATGCTTGACAAAGGCCTATCCTTTTCATCAATTAAAATCCATGCCTCTGCCATTTCAGCTCATTGTAATACGGGCCCACCTATTTTTTTCACATCCACTGCTAAGCCAGTACCTCAGAGGGGCCAAAAACATAAGACCTCCAAGGAGAGTGCCAATACCTGCATGGGACCTCAATTATGTCTTGGAAAACTCACACTGCCTCCTTTTGAGCCAGTCAGTACAGCTGAGATTAAATTCTTATCATGGAAAACAGCTATGCTCCTAGCAATAACCTTGGGAAGAAGAGTCTCAGAGTTGCAGGCGCTAATGGCTGAGGAACCTTTCATAAGTTTCCATCCAGACAGGGTTTCTCTGAGGACAAACCCAACATTTATGCCTAAAGTAGTGTCCATTGTGGCCCTTAACCAAACCATTCATTTGCTTACCTTTTATTCAAACCCACAGAATAAGGGGGAGAGACTTCTGCATTCTTTGGACATACACAGACAGCTACGCTTCTACTTGGACAGAACTAAAGCTTTCAGAAAGACTGAGCAACTCTTAGTGGCATATGCTGCAGGATCACAAGGAAAGGCTATCTCAAAGCAGACTGTTTCAAAATGGATAATCCACTGCATTCGTTTCTGTTATTCACAACATGGCAAATCAGTGCCTAAGGGCATTAGACCACATTCAACCAGAGCAGCAGCCACTTCAGCAGCCTTCCTCAGAGGAGTACCAACCAAAGACATTTTAGAGGCTGCAACCTGGACTTCAGTGCACACTTTTACAAAGCACTACCACTTACTTCTTTACTCTAAATCCAGAGCAGGCTTTGCCACTGCAGTTCTGCAGGGCTTCATAGCCACTCCTAATTCTATTTAGACCCAGCCACCCAACCTCAGCTTTGGGATTCAATCCAAGTGTAATGACTGCAACAGTGAAACACGATGAACATAGTACAGTTGTATACCTACCATAAATGTAGATGTTCAAGTGTATTCACTGTTGCAGTCCAGGTTACCCATCCACCATCCCCCTTTCTTTACTAGGACTTATCTGTACTTCTCTATTCTATACAACCTATGTGGTGTATTTGCTTGTAGATGAAGGTAATGTTTTATTTTACTGCATGCTTCTTTATTGGCATAATTTTTAGCCTACTCTTTTGGGGGCACCTGACATCTGGGGCAAGAAAAACTGAAGAAAATGACGTTGGCTGCATCTTTTATACCCCTGGTGCACTGACGTCAGGGAAGAGGCGACAGCAACCGGCGCCGGACCAAGACTTTGGAATTCAGGCTGACTGCGGGTAGCCTGCCAGCAGGACAACCCAAGTGTAATGACTGCAACAGTGAATACACTCGAACATCTACATTTATGGTAGGTACACAACTGTACTTTTTGTTTTCTGAACTGAAGCTGAAGTCTTCTAAAGCTAAGTACCTCGTTGGGGATCCTTTTTCTTGCTCTAACCAATGTCGCCTGTGGAAAGCAAATACCATACTGAGGCTTTCATTCTTACTGCGTCACTTGCTTAGGCCAAGACCACGACGTCCCTTGCTCTCGCTTTTGTGCTTTGTTCAACGCCAGAACTATACGTCATTGGGCCCTTGTTGTTGCTAAATATTTTTGCTCACAGTCCTCGAATTCCAGTATAGCTTCGGTAAGCCATCCAACCGCAGATCTTCCGAAAAAACATAAGGAAAAAGACAGCGACAGACCGCACAGGTCCAAACGTACAGATGCTTACGTTAAGCTAGTCGTCAGTTCTCCGGTCCTCAGTGAGGTGCTTTCACAGCCCCTGATGCCTGCTTCTATGGATTCGCAGGCCGCTACCGAGACCCTTTCAGAGTCCAGTATGCCGCAAAACTCTTCATCAACTAAGGATCCTTCGGATGTCTCTACCTTGGATGGGTCCGGACATGCTGAGCAGGCACCGGCTTCTGAGGAAGTACTTTGCGCTACTGATTCTCGACACAGACTGACTTCTTTTGTGTCTACCATTCTTTCGAAAAATACCGAGTTTCTAAGGCCCAGGGTGCACACCACGTCCAAGAAACCGATGACCCAATCTCAGGCACCTGCTTCCTTGCCTCAGTCCCAAATGCTTAAAATGGCAGAAGACCTTATAATGCTGATCAGAGGAAACCAAGCTTACCCCCTCCAAAAGAAAGAGATTTGACTCTGATGAATCTGAATATGTAGACATGCAACCCCTCTCTGCTTATGAGGATTCTGATGCAGAGGAATCCATTCCTTCAGCCTCTCCAACTGAGGACTTTTCCTTTGGGGAAACCCTTCACACTTTAAGGAAGCATTTCCAATGGGAATGTCAGGACTACCCTCATTTAAAACAGACTCTGGGAATTCTTAGATCTTCCACAGCACAGACCCTTGACTATTCCTCCTGTCTTCGATGTTGTGGATGATGTTTTCATGGAATCTAGTTTGACTGCTGACACCCTCCCTCCTGCTCCTAGGAAACCTGACCGGTATTAGTCCCTGACTCGCACACATTTCTTTTCAAAAATCCTACTGCTGGCCCTGAGATCATTTCTCAAGGGCCTAAAGGAATTAGGGCAACTTCTGCTAAGAATCCCACCCCCTGAGATAGGGATTCCAGAGCACTAGACAGATGGGGTAAAAAAAAATATACACCTCTGCTACTCTTGCTATCAGAGCACTAAATTGTCAGTTCCGTATGCTCAAATTTCAGCAACATACCATGGAACTTCTCAAACAAAAAATATCATCCTTTCCTGCTTGTGCAGAAAATAGAGTAACAAAACTTGATGCATTCTGCAAGTCAGGTAACTAAACACACCTTACACTGTGGTTTTGATGCCCTAGAAGCATCTTGCAGGGCAGCAGTCTCCGGTTCTGTCCTTAGAAGGCATGCTTGGCTTAAGGAACAGCCCTTGCCAGACCATGTCAAATCTAAATTATTGGATGTACCCTTGCACAAAGACAATTTATTTGGCACCAAGGCAGAGGAGGTCTTAAAGATGGAAGAGAAAGCTAAATCTATGCAGACAGTTAAGGATTTCCAACATGTCCAGCCACCCAGGTTCATAGGCATTGCCCCTCTAAACACTGGTCCTTTCCTGCCCCCTCCAGGTCAGTTCAGCCCAGACCCCGGGGAAGCAGACCCCCCAGAAAACAGCCACAGGGAATGCACAGATCAAAGCAATGGAGTTCCTCCACTTCAAAACCAGTGAGTGCAAAGCCACTCCCCACATGGTAAGAATTCACAATGACTATCCACTTCCACCCCCCTCCCTCTGCCCACCTGCACTTGCCCCCAGGAGGAAAATTCTTCTTCCACGCAAGCACCTGGGCCACCATTGCCAACGACCGCTGGGTCCTCAACAGTGTCCAAGGGATACAAATTTTCTTTCCACACTCTCCCAACCCCAAAAAGGTTCTCATATCTACCTCCAAACTAGTGGGCAGAGGCCAAAAAGCAAGTTCTTTCCCTGCTCTCTATGAGGGCAATAGAACACATTCCTGCAAAACAGATAGGCCAAGGTTTCTACTCCAAGCTCTTCCTGGTACCCAGAAAAGAGGGCACCTGGCGCCCCATCCTCAATCTATCCATTCTAAACACCTTCCTGGTGATACCAAAATTGAAAATGCTCACCCTCCAGGAACCTGTGCTCTCCAAGAATGCTTGTCTAGCCACCCTAGACCTAAAAGAGGCCTACCTCCACATTGCAGTCAGGCAATCTTGCAGGAAATATCTACGTTTCAGGGCAGGATCTCTGCACTTCCCTTTGCCTTATCTACTGCTTTCACAAAATGTCTGGCTCCTGCCATTGCTTTTTGCAGACAAAGAAACATTCAAATTTACCCATACTTAGACGATTGCCTAATTCAGGCAGACAGTCAGGAAAAGCTGCTGAAGCATTTGACCTTTGTAAAGTCCCTACTGACCTCCCTAGGGTTACACTATCAACGAAAATAAATCCAAACTAGTACCCACCCAAAGGATTATATTCCTGGGAGCAAACCTAGGCACAGCATCCCAGATGGCATTCCTTACTCCAGAAAAGCAAACTTACCTGACAACCTATTTCTCTCAACTAGCCACCAGACTCCAGTTATCTGCAAGGAAAATCCTGCAAGCTCTGGCGTTCATGGCATCTTGCATTCTACTCATTCCATATGCCAGACTGCATATGAGGAAACTTTAGTGATACCTAAAAAGCCTTTGGTGTCAACACTCTCAAGACCTTGAAACTCTTATACCAATGATACCTTGCTTAAGGAAAGATTTTCTTTGGTGAGCAGCAGCATGCTACCACAACAGAGGACTACCCTTCTTGCCACCCCAAGCCACCCAGACCCTCACCGCGGACTCATCAGGCTATGCCTGGGGTGCACACCTGGACGGCAGGTGCATACAGGGCCAGTGGAGCCCACAGCAAATACACGTGCACATCAACCAAAAAGAGATGTTAGCTGTCCAGCACACATTGACAGCTTTCAAGCCCCTTCTCTCCCCAGAGGCTCTACTGATCAAAACAGACAACACCGTTGTGATGTGGTACGTCAGCAAGCAGGGTGGGACTCACTCCTACACTCTATGCAGGCTTGCCATGCTCCTTTGGCACACAGCCTCAGTCATGCAACTACACCTGTTAGCACAGTTCCTGCCAGGCTCTCAAAACTCTCTGGCAGACAACTTAAGCAGAAATCTTCTGGACCCACACGAGTGGCAGCTAGACCTCACTCAGAAATGGGGCACCCCAAAGGTCGACCTCTTTGCTTCCCACTCCAACCATCAGCTCAGCAAGTTCTTTACCAGGGAGCCTCACCGCAGGCCCTGGAAATTTGATGCCCTATCCTTCCCCCTGGTTCAACCTGTCTGTCTATGCATTTCCCCCACTACCTCTCGTTACCAGCGTACTGCTCAGAATAAGGGAGGAAAAACCAAGGACAATTCTGATTGCTGCAGACTGGCCTTGCCAGCACTGGTACCCACTGCTGTGCAGATGAGCACTTACCTCAGCTTGGGACCTAAACTTTGTGTTAGAAAAGCTCACCCTGCCCCCCTTTGAACCAGCATCTTCAGCAGAATTAAAGTATTTCTCCTGGAGGACCGCCTTGCTTCTGGCCATCACTTCAGCAAGAAGAGTATCTGAGCTGCAAGCACTCATGGCTGTAGAGCCCTTCATCATCTTCCATGCTGACAGGGTGTCCCTCAGGACTAACCCATCCTTCATTCCCAAAGTGATGTCCAGCGTGACTTTCAACCAATCCATTCATTTGCCCACCTTTTTCCCTGACCCACAAAACAAAAGGGAAATAATCCTGCACTCTCTAGATGTGCACAGACGGCCCAGATTCTACCTAGACAGGACGAAATCATTCAGAAAGACTGATAAGTTGCTAGTCAGCTTTGCAGCAGGGACAAAGCCATATCCAAACCATTTTCAAATGGATAGCACACTGCATCCATTTCTATTACAAGCAACATGGGAAACCTCCCCCTAAGGGGGTCAGAACTCACTCTACCAGAGCAGCCTCCAACTCTGCAGCTTTCCTCAGAGGAGTCCCCCACCAAGGACATCCTGGAGGCTGCCACATGGACATCTGTTCACACTTTCACCAAACATTACCACCTGCCTATCTTTTCCAAAACCAGGGCGGGCTTTGCCACTGCAGTCTTGCAGGGCATCCTTGCCAGCCCCTAGTCTTCTTGACTGCCTCCACTCCTTTCCTCAGCTTTGAGAATCAACCCAAATGTGATGACTGCAACAGTGAAACATGAATAACATAGTACATTTGTGTACACTTACCATAAATGTAGATGTTCAAGTGTATTCACTGTTGCAGTCCTGGTTTCCCTCCCTCCACCCCCACTTCTCTCTCTCTCCCCTTACAAGGAACTTTTGGTATTTACTTTCTACTGGTGGGGTTCTTCCACCATATCCTAGCTCCCACTTGGAGGCTCCTGACAGGGCAAGAAAAACTGTAATGGTGTCGGCTGCCTTACTTTATTGTACTGATGACCTGACATCATTTCTGAAGCGACAGCAACTGACGCTGAAATACTAAGCCTCTGGTATTCAGGCCGACTGAGGGCTACCCTCGCAGGGATAACCCAAATGTGATGACTACAGCAGTGAATGCACTCGAGCATCTACATTTATGATGTGTACACAACTGTACTTTTTCTTGCACTATCAAAGAATCCTATCCTTGCTGACGTTGCCATGTATAGTCTCATATGCACTGTCACTGTAAATATTCACTGGATGGAAGTGCTGCAGAACATACTTCACAGCTTCCAGTCCCACCTTCTTTGCTGACATGTATCCTGATAATTTGACTAGAATCGGTTTGTCTTCCTTCTTCAGTCTCGCTACTGCAAATCCAGTATGATATTTTCTGTCCTTGCAGAATCGGGCACCATCCATATAAAGCAGTCAGAATGTGGTGATCATGATCTGCTTTTAATGGTGACTTATCTGACTTTTCCAGATCTGCCATGCAGTTGTGTGGCTTTCCTTCATATCCAATAAAATTGGATAGGTAGTACTTGTCCACTGTCTCTGTGTACATCTGTTGCACTGAATGTAGCCAACCATTTCGAAAAAACAGTCTGACTAACCCCCTCAGTAATTTTGTTCATCTCGCTGTTAAGAGTTTTTGTCTGCAGAGTTTGTACAATGACCCATGAAAACACTGTCAAGTATTTTATCTGTTTTATTCCCCAGTGTATAGCCAAAAGCTGCTGAATGCAGGGATGATGGCCTTTTTCCACCAGAGTAATTTTCTGGCTGATTGGTCTCAACAGTCTCCATTCCCAGAGATATCCCATGAGGTCATGACTGCAATAGTACTACCGAAAGTATTTCTCTTCCTGCTGCTGCTTGTAAAATAAAAGCAATTTATTGGTGGGAGCTATCAGCTCCGTTGCCTGTGCTAGCGTATGCTTTCAATGATGTCTGCTCCGCTCCAGATTCTTACCCCAGCCCCTGCCAAACCAGACAGATTTTACAGGGTGCCACATACTCATCACCACCTTTACAAGGCCCCACTTGCAGACCCAAACTATATCCCAGGGTCCCAAGGCAGTAGCCGACCATAGCTAAAACCCTATTCCTTCTGAAAGGGAAGCAGGTCATTAGACAGATGGGGTAAAAGGTCTACACTTCAGCTACTCTCTCAGCTAGAGCTTTAAACTGTCAGTTTCACATGATACAATACCAAGAGTTTATGCTTGATCAGTTAACTAAAAAGCTAACCACTGATGAATCTCTTGATAAGAAATATGTATTAGAAATGGTAAATAACATACAACAGGTTAGTAACCATTCCTTAAAATGTGGCTATGATGCACTGGAGGCTTCATTTAGATCAGCCATGACTGGCACAGTGATAAGAAGGCATGCATGGCTAAAGGAGCAAGCTTTACCGGATCATGTTAAAGCTAAGTTGCTAGATGCTCCTATGGATAAGACAAGTTTGTTTGGTACACCTGCCCAGCAGGTTATGAAGAAAATGGAAGAAAAGGCAAAATCTGTTCAAACGTTAAAGATTTCTTGCAGGTTCAACCCCAAGGTTTAGCAGGAACTGGCCTGCCAAAAATTGGTCCTTTCCTGACTCCACAAGATCTCAAAGGGCAGGAATAGACGCCCAGAGTGTTGGTGAAACCAATCCAGAGGAGGTGCTCAAGGAGGCTTACAGTGGCAAGGTAAATAAACAGAGGCACAGACACAACCACTGCCACACTCAACACAACCAGTGACTAAACTCTAAACTTCTACTAGGGAACAAATAGCAGCTCCTTGAAGGAAAGTTAACCTTATATTTTCAAAGAACTGGCACTACATAACAAAGACAAGTGGATTTTTACAAACCATAGATCATAAGCACCGTTCCACTTCCACACTTACTCAGTCAAAAAGAGGAATGCCACCCATCAAATCAAAAACAGAGGCTCTACAACAGATAATGGAGTTAGCAAAACATGAGATCTGTGGAAAGAGTGCCAACAGCAGACAAGGAAAGGTTCTACTCCAGACTATTCCTAGTTCCAAGAAAGGAAAAAGTTGGAGACCATTCTCGACCTGTCCACCTTAAATACATACATCATTGTCCCAAAATTCAAAATGCTGACCCTACAGCAACTTCTTCCCATGCTGGGCAAGGAGTGTTGGCTGGTAACTCTAGATCACAAGGAGGCATACCTGCACGCCCCCATTCGACCAACCTGCAGAAGATCCCTCAGATTTCTTGCAGGATCAGAGCACTATCAATTCTCAGCATTGCCCTTTGGCTTACTATGCCAGAGTATTAAAACCTGGCATCAGTATCCCTCCACCCCCACTTCTCTCTCCCCTTACAAGGAACTTTTGGTATTTACTTTCTACTGGTGGGGTTCTTCCACCATATCCTAGCTCCCACTTGGAGGCTCCTGACAGGGCAAGAAAAACTGTAATGGTGTCGGCTGCCTTACTTTATTGTACTGATGACCTGACATCATTTCTGAAGCGACAGCAACTGACGCTGAAATACTAAGCCTCTGGTATTCAGGCCGACTGAGGGCTACCCTCGCAGGGATAACCCAAATGTGATGACTACAGCAGTGAATGCACTCGAGCATCTACATTTATGATGTGTACACAACTGTACTTTTTCTTGCACTATCAAAGAATCCTATCCTTGCTGACGTTGCCATGTATAGTCTTATATGCACTGTCACTGTAAATATTCACTGGATGGAAGTGCTGCAGAACATACTTCACAGCTTCCAGTCCCACCTTCTTTGCTGACATGTATCCTGATAATTTGACTAGAATCGGTTTGTCTTCCTTCTTCAGTCTCGCTACTGCAAATCCAGTATGATATTTTCTGTCCTTGCAGAATCGGGCACCATCCATATAAAGCAGTCAGAATGTGGTGATCATGATCTGCTTTTAATGGTGACTTATCTGACTTTTCCAGATCTGCCATGCAGTTGTGTGGCTTTCCTTCATATCCAATAAAATTGGATAGGTAGTACTTGTCCACTGTCTCTGTGTACATCTGTTGCACTGAATGTAGCCAACCATTTCGAAAAAACAGTCTGACTAACCCCCTCAGTAATTTTGTTCATCTCGCTGTTAAGAGTTTTTGTCTGCAGAGTTTGTACAATGACCCATGAAAACACTGTCAAGTATTTATCTGTTTTATTCCCCAGTGCATAGCCAAAAGCTGCTGAATGCAGGGATGATGGCCTTTTTCCACCAGAGTAATTTTCTGGCTGATTGGTCTCAACAGTCTCCATTCCCAGAGATATCCCATGAGGTCATGACTGCAATAGTACTACCGAAAGTATTTCTCTTCCTGCTGCTGCTTGTAAAATAAAAGCAATTTATTGGTGGGAGCTATCAGCTCCGTTGCCTGTGCTAGCGTATGCTATAGCATTTTTAGTGCCTCTTCTTCAGTGTCACTCCACTTAGAGTCAATTCATCTTTTTCTTCTGACAACATTTTATAGAGGGGAGCTGCAGCCACTGCATAATCCTCTATAAATTCCCTGTTGTAGTTCATGATTCCCATGAATTTGTGTAAATCTGGAATTGTCAAAGGTTTTGACAGCTCCAGAATTCCTTGCACCCTTTCTTTACAAGGAGCTCTCCCTGTTGGTCTGATAATAGTTCCTAGAAATTTGACTTCTTGAGACATGAACTGTATTTTGCCTTTGCTTACTTTAAACCTTGCCTCTTGCAGTTCCTTTAGAACCTTTCTTAGCTGACATGTGTTGTTTTACTGTCACTGACTGTTTCAAAATGTTATCAATATAATGAGTAGCCCTTTCGTTCTTGCGCTTGTCTTGTAAGATTGTCTCCACTATCTGATGGAAAATGACAGGGTTGTTTTGAAAACCCTGTGGTAATCTAGTCATGACATATTGCTGATTTTCAAAAGTAAAAGCAAACCATGGCCAATCCCTTTTCTGAAGTGGTACTGTGAAAAATCCGTTTGCCAAGTTTATCACAGTGAATCACTGACTTTCTGGTTTTATTTGAGCTGCTAATTCCGGGTATCAGGTGCACTCTTGCTTGTGTTTACTGATTTACTTTTCCAAGATTTGTTACCAATTGGTAACATCTGTCTTTCTTTTGAACTGGGCAAATTGGCGAATTTGTTGGATTATGTCTCTTTTGGATTATGCCTGTCTGTTCCCATTCTAAAATGCATTTCTTCTTATTGGCTACTGCTTCAGTCGGAATTGGATACTCCTTTTGGAAACGAGGGAAGAAGTCCCTCAAGCTTCCTACCTTGTCTGGTACTTCTGATCTTCCACAATCTGTTTTTGATTTTGCCCATAGGGTTCGAAATTCTTACTCAGTGGTGTCACATATATCCTTCTGTTCATCTGTCAGGGGCACCGCCCTGTTTCCTTTACTCTCTATCAAGTTAACTTGTACTGCCATACACTTAGGTCACTGCTCACTTCATTTTCATGTTTTGTTTTCCACAAAATGCAGTTGGAAAAATCTATTACTATTTCCAACTTGTTCATTAAATCCATCTCTTTTATGGTGGTCCCACAACTGGGATGCATCAAAAATGTTCCTGTTAAGGGATCCCAGTCCTGATTAAATCTGATTTCTACAGGCATAAACTTATATAAAATTTGTGTTCCCTATAATGTGTCGAAGTCAGCTTCTCGGAGTGAAAAAGCTATTTTTGGTTGTGGTGCAGAGGGGATCAGGGGATTTACCCATTCCATGGCTACGGCACGCACGTACAGTTTGCAAAGAAGCGTAATTAATCATTTGACAAGCTTTTTTTATATGTTTATAGACTCAACATATGAAACCACTGCATACAGTTTTTGTTTGTGCATAGGGGGTAGCATTTGAAGGGATGTGTGCATTTTTTAATGCGAAAAGGGCAGGAAGAGTGTCCGTATTGGACTGGGAGTATACAGTGGAAGTTCGGTTACTGTCCTGCTCAATAACAGATGTACCTGGAAGGAACAGCCATTGGTCAAGAAAGGGGGTTAGTGTGGTCTGTCTACTGAGTGATGTGCACACATGCTTTGCAGCAATGTTGTTGCTTGTTTGTATATTCACTTGAATATTTGAGATGGTGGTGTTTGTCAGACTTGAAGCTGCTGACAGAGGATTTAAGGAGCAGAATGGCCAGTAAACTAGATAAACATATACTGTTGGCACATAAGAGAAACAGCAGAATTCATTATTCAGATTTTGGGGTTATGGCTGTCCTTACTGTTTCCCTTGACTAGAAGGGGCATAGTGATAGGGGGTATAATTCAAGCTTGTCTCCTGAAACATTGCATATTCTGCCATTGGTTAATAAATTTTCCTGTCCAGCAACCCCAGCCCTTAGTAAGTACCAGCAAACCAATTCTGAATTTAAAATCCAAACTGATAAGAGGCTTTTAGCAAACACATTGGGTAATGGGATTTTAAGTTAAACAAGGCAAGCTGTGAAAGTGTGTGTGTGGTGAAATCAGGACATGCTGGGGCAGCGCCAATGTCAATTGTATATTGGAGAATGTAAAACACTTTGAAGAGAAAAGTGCGCTCCTGTAATTTATAACTGTTCTGTCAGCAAGAGGCAATGAGGCTGCCTGAAGGTGGTCTTGGCCTTAGAATGATACATTTACAGTGCAAGTTATTGCTTTTCCTTAGTCTATTGAATTCTGGGTGGGGTTGTAAGTGCTGTTATTGTAAAGGTTATGATGCCTTTATTCTCTATGCACAATCTCTTTAAATATCTGTAGGATATTTAATGTAGTAAGTAAAGTAAGGCATGTACCACTTTAACAGCATGATTATTGTGTTTTAGAGCTTTTGAGCAACAGTCACATCAGTGAAGAACAGAAGCTGCTGTTAAAAAGGAATAATTAGTAGAGCATGTAAAATATCGCATGATAGCCATAAGAATCAGAGGAGATTAGAAAAGACTGGGAAGAGAGTCTGAATAAGCAATTCACAAACAGTGGTGGGATATATGTGCGTCTCCCAAATATGCAACAAAGTCTAGAAGATTTTGGAGTCTTTGGAAGTGTTATACCCCAAGTAGTCTCCAAAGAGTTTTTTCTCAGGTAGATAATAAATGTTAGAGATGTGATGAGGAAAGGAGTTAATTGAAAACGTATTTGTTGGGAGTGTAATGAGCTGGCAAACTTTAAAAATTCCCTGCAGACTACTCTGGCAGAGATACTGGGTGAGCAGGTTGGTGTAACTAAGGAAGTATTTTTTTGAGCTATGATACAGAATTAGAATTACCTAGATATAATAAGGCCTTGTTGAGTCTAATTATGGTGGCTGCTAAAAAAAAGCAGTTAATAGAAAATGGAAATCAAAATCTAAAACAACTACACGAAGTAGTGAATATAGTAACAGAGATAAAACTACTGGAAATGAGATCTTTAGAAAAGGGTAGGAGCAAATCATGTAGAAAAAAATGGAAATTGTGGGAACAGTTTTGGAGGAAGAGTCAAGTTTAAAAGAAGGCATTATTTGAAAGAGGCTATATACAATGTGTGACTGAGAATGACTGGATAGATTCTACGTGATGTATAATGTTTGTAACTAAAAATGTCAGTATGGTTTGTTTTCATTTAAATAAATGTATAATTGCCTGTGTCATACGTGATTATTATTTTAAACAGTAAACATCCTTATTAAATTAACAGTCATACCAATGAAAGCATCATGTTATAAGTTGAAATATGAAAGCAGGTGTGATACCAAGGAGTTCGGAAATGCAGTTGTGTTCTTGGGGTTATATTGAACTGTAGTACCATTGGTGCAGTTTGTGCAGCTTTGGCTACTCCTGCTCGAATTGACAGACACTAGTGGGCATGCTAAGGCTGAATGATAACCTAAGACTGACGACATTACCTGGCTATAACATTACCCTGTGCAGTGTAATCAGTAGGACTAGGTTATAAATTTGTTTCACTATTGTGTTTACACAGCAGCTGCAGTATCAAATACTGTAACGAGCTGAGCAAAATCATCACATCATCATACTTAATTAGTTAATTGCAGTTGTGTAATGTTCTTGGCATTTTATAACATTGGAGAAAGAACACTACAGCATGTGATAAGCCACCCCATGATGCTGCAGTGCAACTGCACAGTAACACATGTAATAAAACAGCAATTTAATTAACAGTTTGTTCATTGCCATTTTCATTTGTAGTGGAATGAAGCAGCAGAGAAGTGGTTATGCATCTGAGGGGAGCAACCACCCCAATAAACTCCTGCTAATTTAGTTGTTAAAACTGGTTAGCAGTAGAGGAAAAACTGTGCACAAGGTTGATGTCACTTTAAAATGAAATACAGATTTGCAAGAAAATGTAGAAAATACAAACAATTTTAAGTATCTAATAAAGACCGTTATTAACTTATACTCTGACAAGGTCTTCAGAATGTTAAAATTTGTCATGTTGAGTTTAACAGAAGGTATGACGCTGTTGCAATTTTATTTTTGTTTAGTTTGCACTTTTTCAATTACCTATCAATCATTTGTATGCATGGGTCTGTTTCTTAATGGATGCTGACGATGGTTGAGTGCAGATGTCCTTCATGGATGCATCTGCAGTCATAACTGTATCAGCTCCAGCAGCCATGTCCATTAAGGCACAGCACAGCTAAAAACCCTATTCCTTCTGAAAGGGAAGCTAGGGTCATTAGGAGACATGGGTAAAAGGTTCTACACTTAGCTAACACTCTCAGAGCTTTAAATCAATACTTCACATGCATGATACAATACCAGAGTTTATGCTTGATCAGTTAACTAAAAAAAACTGATGAACTGATGAATAAGAAATAATAATTGTGAAATGGTAAATAACATACAACAACATCAACACAACGAAAGTTAACCTTATTTTCAAAGAACTGGCACTACATAACAAAAGACAAGTGGATTTTACAAACCATAGATCAAGGTTCCACACTTTACCAGTCAAAGAGGAATGCCAAATCTACCTCCAAATCAAAACAGAGGCTCTACAACAGATAATGGAGTTAGCAAACATGAGAGCTGTGGAAAAGAGTGCCAACCTGTCCACCTTAAATACATTCATCATTGTCCCTGGGCAAGGAGTGTTGGCTGTAACTCTAGATCTCAAGGAGGGCACCTACAAGACAAAAGCAACCTGACAACAGATTTACAAAGGGTCATTTACACTTACTACACAGCTGGGATGAGTACATTTAAAAAAAAAAGTCATCAGGCTGACCACCCAAACAAGGACTGGCATCATGCATAATCTTGGTCCCATTTGCCAGACTACATATGAGAAACTACGGTGGTACTAAAAGAATTTATGGTCCCACACAGACACACACTAGAAACAGAGAAATCCCCCCATCCATCATTAAAAAAAAAGGGTTCCTATGGGGTCAGGCATGCTGCCAGCAGTACAGGCCTACCTTTTCACAGATGTCAAGCAAGCCAGACCATCACAACAGGCAGCAGACAGACTAGGATGGGGGGCCAATGGGGACACAAGCGGCGTGCAGGCGCAAGGACATCAACACAACCATCAACCTAACCTAAACTAAAGAAATAAAAAGAAATGCTGGCAATCCAAAAGTTCAGACCATTTCTCAAAGAGGGCCAGTTGATGATAGGACAGACAACACCACAGTCATGTGGTACATCAACAAACATTCATACCCCTATGCAGGATGACTCAGCTACAGCATCCAGTTACAAGCAATATTTGTAAAACACTCTAGCAGACATATTAAGCAGAACCACATCGGATGCCCACGATGGGAAGCTGCATCAAGACCATCTCAAAGAAATCAGATAGATCTATTCGCATCACCTCTCAATCACCAGCTCAAAAATTCTGCACAAGGACATTTCCACCCACTAGCATGAAAGTGGATTCACTCTCCTTCAGCTGGAAAGGCCTAACAGCATATGCATTCCCACCTCTTCCCTTGATACACAAAGTACTACTAAAAATCCAAGGATAATCCTGATAGCTCCAAACTGGCCAAGACAACACTGGTATCCACTGCTGAGGAGCATGTCTCAGAACAATATGTCCTGATGCCTTTGATGTTAACTCAGAACAACTACAGCATCATACATCCAAACCTAAAACGTTGCAACTGACTGCATGGCACATCACATAGCAGCAGGTAATCCAGAACTCTCCCAAAGAGTTAAAGACATTATTCTTGAAGACCTTCAACAAGAAGGAACTATGCTGCAAAATCGAAAAGGTTTGTCATTTGGAGTACTGAAAGAGGAAAAGATGTGTCAAACATAGATATGCTAACATTCTGGAGTATCTGGCACTTCTTCATTCAGGCCTGTCCTACTCCTCCATCAAGATACATGCATCAGCTATTTCAGCAGAATACAGCTTTGATCCACCTGTTTTTTGCTCAGGCCGTTCCTCAGAGGAATCAAGAATGTAAAACCTCCAAGGAAACCACCATTACCAGCTTGGGACTTAAACTTTGTGCTAGAAAAGTTGACACTATCACCCTTTGAACCAGCAGCAACAGCAGACCTACAACACCTGTCATGGAAAACTGCTTTCCTACTGGCAATTACTTCAGCAAGGAGGGTTTCAGAACTACAGGCCTTAATGGCAGTGCAACCCTTCCTAATCTTCCACCAAGATAGAGTGTCCATGAGGACTAATCCTACATTTATGCCTAAGGTGGTATCCAGAGTGTCTTTAAACCAGGCAATCCACCTACCTACTTTCTTTCCCAACCCACAAAACAGAGGGAAAGAATACTGCATACCTTGATGTATATAGACAGCTACGCAAAAATAGCAGAAAGACTGACCAACTTTTGTAGCCTATGCAACAGGAAGGGAAGGAAAAGCTATTTCCAAACAGACAATCTCCAAATGGATAGGAAATTGCATACGATTCTGTTACTCCTTCCATGGAAAACCAATTCCACAGAACATAAGACCTCATTCTACAAGGGCAACAGCCACTACCACAGCCTTCTTACGAGAGTGGCAACCAAAGACATTATTGAGGCGGCTACTTGACCTCCGTGCATACATTTGCCAAGCATTATAACTTGCCTTTATATTCCAGATCCCGAGCAGGTTTGCCACTGCTGTACTGCAAGGGATCCTAAACACACCATAATCTACTTTTATCCTCCTCCCTAGTTGGCTATGGTATTCTACCGGTTGTTATGACTGCAGATGCATCCATGAAGGACATAGTACAGTTTTGTACCTACCATAAATGTAGATGTCCGAACTGGATAGCATCTGCAGTCAGGATTACCTCAAGACCTCCTTCCCTCTGTGGTACTCCTAGGGTGTTTACCCTCCTAATAGCTAGCTGGTGGGGAGTCTTTTATGGTGTATTTGTTTGTATATATGTACATACATGCTTATTTTTGTGTTTACCTCTATCTTTTGGAAACATTGGCATCTATCCAAATTTTAGCCTTCAAGAGGGCTACTGGCATCTGGGGCAAGAAACACTGAGGGGCTGATGCCTTTATGACCAACAGAGATGACGCCGGGTGAAGTGCGACATCAAGCCTGACCCGACTTTGGAAATCGATCCGCCGACTGAAGGGCTGCCTGACGACAGGACAACCCAGTTGTTATGACTGCAGATGCTATCCAGTTCGGACATCTACATTTATGGTAGGTACAAAACTGTACTTTCTGAGTGGAGGTCTTGGTGTTTCTTGCTGTTTCATACTGCTCACTACCTCCTTTTGTAGGTTTCTGCATGGTATTTAAGCGGGAGATCATCTTGCTACAAGAGAGCATTTTATTTAAAACTTCAGATGATGATGGTTGTCTGTAGAGTGCTTCTGTTCATTGAGTTACTGAGATGGGCGTTGAAGCCTTTGATTTCCCAGCTACAATCTACCTGACATCTAGTTTGCCTTTTTTATATAAGGGGTTTGATCTCTAGCTTACTTTCACAGTTCACAATCCACAACCTTGATTAGGAGCCCTAATATTTCATTTCTACTGTTACTTTGTAATACCTTATTATTTTGGGACACAAATTACCTGAACTCATAAGTTTAAGGTGAATATGTCAAAAAAAGTGCTTTTTAGCATCCTGATATTGCCTTAATTGGATTACACTGATACTTTGTACAAGGTTCTTGTGCAGCCTAAAATCATGACTTTATCAGATGAATTATGAATGTATGATGTCCATAAGTACGTGAGAGGCCATAATAAGACATGGAGTTGTCTACAAGAAAGCCCAGTCTGCACAGGATAGGAAAATTCCACTGGTGTACACCCAGTAAGTTTTTTTGTTTGCTTGGGTTAGTAAGCAACTCGGAAGTAAAGTCTCAATGGACTGTTCTGAAATCCTTCTCTCAAGTGTTAACAAAAGTATTTCAGTTCCAAGGTCCAGCCCTTTCCCCAGTCAGTGTCAGCAGACTAACAGAAGAGTTTTCATTCCAAGCTTCATTGTGAAACTGAAAGTCGAACTGTCAAGATACTGTAAACTGATCTTAAACTGATCTCACACTTTAATGGTAGTCACAGTTGTCAATTGGCTGATAAAGCCTAGTATAACTGAGAAAAATGTTCCTTGTTTGGGGAAAACAGACACATTTTTTTATATTATCAGAGGGGCGGCTATATTGAAACTGGTAACTACAGGCCTCTAGCTTCTTTTTAGCCCTTTAGACAAGGTAATGGAAAAGGTTATGCACCTACAGATACAAATGTAGCAAAATGCAAGCCCCTAACAAATACCTAAGAAAGAGTAGTCATCATATTCTGGCAACTACTTCAGAATGTTAAAATTTGGCACGTTGAGTTTAACAAAAGTTGCATACTGTATAATACACCAAGCTGGGTGTGATATGTACACCACCGTAGTAGTAAGTCACAGGTACCCCCCATCCACCTGGGTCTGCTTCAGAGTATCGAAAACCCACTTACTCAAAACACAAATCATTGAGACGACAACAGTGAAATGGCACTTAGACTTCTCACATTACCGTTATCGACAGATAACCGAGGAAAAGAAGGCAGTTGGCCAGCACCTGTAAGTTTGCTTCTTTGTCCACTGTGGTGCTATCTTGCACTTGGTATATTTAGTTTAGGGGGTATGGGTTCGTAGTGGTTTGTTTTTATTTTTGGCATACTGCCTTCTTTCCCTTGGTAACCTGTCGATGATATATGGAGTCAATGAAGTGCTGTTTCGCTGTTGTCTCGATCTGTGTTTCGAGTAAGTGGGTTTCAGTACTTTGACGTAAACCTGTCCACCTGTATTATGCATGCTAACTCTAACCATTCACCTTTCTTAAAAAAAAAAATTTCTGTAACACTACCACTATTCAGACAATTTTGTTCTGAATGACGTGGAAGGATTATGGGTTTTAGATCACAAAGGGAATTTGTTAGCAATCACTTGCTTTTTTAAACATTTGTTTTGTCAGTAATCTAATGTGAAATGTTTTTTTTTTTTTTTTTGTGTTTTGACATTTAACATTTACATTTCAAACATTTGTGTATTTGTATACAAGCACATGCATCATGTGATGGGTTGGTACCCTGTTGAGATTGTTCACAGTCATGTGTCCAGTGAGAGTGTGGATAGGCTCCAGCTCTCCCCATGACCTTGTATCGGATTACGTAGATAATAATGAAAACTGAATGAGTGAAACATTTTTCACTCACAAAAGCTCTGACATCTGTTTAATTGTGTTATCACATGCTTTGTCTGGATCTTATTTATTTGGCTTTCCAGTGTAAATGGACTCTACCGAGTAGACAAAGCCTAGTAAAATTAATGTGGAGTGCAGAAGTGAAAATAAAAGTCTTTTCATGTACATGCATTAAATATAGAACAGTACTTTCCTGCCTTGGATTCCTGCATCCTCTCCCTAGTAATGGGAATCTTGTTCATCTGTCTTTCCTAGCAATGTGTTGCCCCCCCCCCCCCCAGCCAGTGGAAACGTGTGCTCTTCAGATTTGCAGCTGAAGTGTTTTAATCATTATGCACCCTAGAAATTGTGTTGTCATTCTATTTCAGTACATTAAATTACATCAGTGTGTTTCAGTTGGGTCCCCTACGAAATACCGAACGCACAGAATTACCGAGACCAGAAGCCCGATACTCCATATTACCGAAAGACCAGAAGCACGAAATTCAAAATCCCGATGTCAAGGGATATTGAGTTAGCGCTTCTGGTGTTGCGGTTCAGGTAAGTGTCTGTGTGTAAGTGTGTTTGTGAGGGTCTTTAGTGTGTGTTGTGACTGGTGTGTGTGTGTGGGTGTGTGTTTGTGCGATCTCGGAGTTAGAATATTAAAGTAGGGAGGGGGTTTGGGGGTGCAGGGAGGCTGCAACTAAGTGTAGGATTATTTGTTTAGGTGGACACTGTGTGTATGTGTGTGTAGTGTATGTGTGTTGATCATTTGCGATTTTGAACTTCGCGCTTGTGGTCCATCTGTCTTTTGGTCTTTCGGGTATTTGGTCTCGGGGTTACGGGTGTCGGTCTTGTGGGATTTCGATCTTTTGTAGTGAACCCGTTTCAGTTCCATGTATTGCATTATCATATTGAAAGTGATACCACTTCTGCACCAGAGCACCCGACTTAAAAATGCAACGGATCTTGTTCATCTTATTTTTGTTAACATAGTCACCACATTAAACAAAGCAACCTGTTAGCAGAATTTCCAGGTGTGATTCTAGACAAAATAAGAGTAGGCAATAAAATGTGGTAAATGTGAAATTGTTCAATCTCGCCGTTTGTTCTTACACACTGGTTCGGAGCCGATCCTCGGCTCCGAGTCGGCCGCATCACTAGCTCGCATCATCGAGAAAGCTCGAGGCACAGTAATATCCCATGATCCTCCAGTGCTAACCCTCAGATCTAGTTTGCCGCTAGCAGCAGATCGCATCGAGAGGCTCGGGCCAGTAGAAATTTTACTATTTTTTCTTGTTATATACTGATAATTTTTTATATTTCTTATACTCTTTATCATAGCATTTGATAGCTTTATTATATAGTAGTTGTTTGACTAGTTTAGGTAGATGTCCTTCATGGATGCATCTGCAGTCATAACAACTGGGTTGTCCTGTCGTCAGGCAGCCCTTCGGTCGGCCGGATTCCAAAGTCCGGGTCCGGCTTCGGCTGATGTCGCACTTCACCCGACGTCATCTCTGCTGGCCTTCGGGTATAAAGGCATCAGCCGACGCCATTTTCTTCAGTCTTTCTTGCCGCGTGGCGCCCGAAGCAGAAGCTGTTCGCAAGTGCCGGTCGGTCAGATCCAGAGATTACTACTACCGAATACTCCTTCGAAGACTTCTAAAGCTAAGTACCCGTTGGGGACTCTTTCTTGCCTCAGCCGATGTCAGAAAAAGTCAATAACTGTTTAACTTGTGGGAAACAAATACCTCATAAAGATTTCCACTCTTACTGTTTGCCTTGTTTAGGCCCAGACCACGGCGTAGCAGCCTGTTCGCCTGTGCTTCTTTCAACCGACGACGCTTAGGGGTCGGTCGGAGTTTGCTGAACAGTTTTTCGGCTCTGAATTTGCGTACATTATGCCGTCGGATCCTCCGACTACCCAAATTGTTAAAAAACGCAAAGAAAAAGACCGACACTCGCGGTCCGCGGTTTCAGCCGAAACCATGGTTAAGCAAACCGCGAGTGTCTCGGGTTCGGCGAAACCGAGAAAACTGATCAGAGTACAGCCGAATCAATGACTACTACTGAGGTTCCGGTTACCTTACTTGAATCAGCCTCAGAAATTTTACCTACTGCAGTGGTTGCTAGTGACTTATCAGACACCATCCCTTTGGATGTCTCTACCCCAGCACGTGGTGCTGCTAGGCCTCCTGCAGCCATGTCTATTAAGGCCTTCGCCAGGGTTAAAGCAGCCAAATCTACTAAGTCAGTGCCTGTTAAACCCCCCTCAACCAGGCCCACTTCTAGTTCACAAATGCTTACTCTGGCAGAAGATTTAATATCCTTAATTAGGGGATCTCAGTCTCACCCAGACAGGGCCTCTCAACCCCCAGAAAGAGACCTAGAGCAGAGCCCCTCGAGCCTGTGTCCTCTGATGATTCTGAGGAAGACTCAGATATTACAGACCAGCCAGAGGCTCCTTTCTCCAATTTTGAGGACTCAGATGCTGAAGAATCCATTCCAGCTGCTTCCCCACCAGAATAATTCTCCTTTGGGGAAACCTTACATGCCATGAGAGAACATTTCCAATGGCAGGAACAGGATTTTTCAGACTCCAGTAAAGACTTAGGACTTTTCTGCACCTACCACAACACAGGCCCTTAGCTATACCTCCTGTCCTCTCTGTTGTGGACGATGCATTTAATGATGTTTGCACTGCACCAGATTCTTTACCTCCAGCACCTGCCAAACCAGATAGATTTTACAGGGTGCCAGACACTCATCATCACCTATACAAGGCCCCTCTTGCAGACCCGAAACTATATCCCAGGGCCCTAAGGCAGTAGCCTCAACCACAGCAAAAACCCTATTCCTTCTGAAAGGGAAGCCAGGTCTTTAGACAGATGGGGCAAAAGGTTTACACCTCTGCTACTCTCTCAGCTAGAGCTTTAAACTGTCAGTTTCACATGATACAATACCAAGAGTTTATGCTTGATCAGTTAACTAAAAAGCTATCCTCTGATGACTCTATAGATAAGAAAATCTATTAGAAATGGTAAATAACATACAACAGGTTAGTAACCATTCCTTAAAATGTGGCTATGATGCACTGGAGGCTTCATTTAGATCAGCCATGACTGGCACAGTGATAAGAAGACATGCATGGCTGAAGGAACAAGTTTTACCGGATCATGTTAAAGCTAAGTTATTAGATGCTCCTATGGATAAGACCAGTTTGTTTGGTACACCTGCCCAGCAGGTAATGAAGAAAATGGAAGAAAAGGCAAAATCTGTACAAACGGTTAAAGATTTCTTGCAGGTTCAGCCCCCAAGGTTTAGCAGGAACTGGCCTGCCAGAAATTGGTCCTTTCCTGACTCCACAAGATCCCAAAGGGGCAGGAATAGACGTTCCAGAGGCAGAAATCAATCCAGAGGGGGTGCCTACAGAGGACGACAGTGGCAAGGTAATAACAGAGACACAGGCACAGCCACTACCACTGCAACAGGGCAATCACAGTGACTTGATTCTGACTCCGCCTACCAGGGAACAAATAGCAGCACCCTTAGGCGGAAAATTAACCTTATTTTCAAAGAACTGGCACTATATCACAAAAGACAAGTGGATTTTGCAAACCATAGACCAAGGTTACCGGTTCCACTTCCACACTATACCAGTCAAAAGAGGAATGCCAAACCTACCTCCAAATCAAAAAACAGAAGCTCTACAGCAGATAATGCAATTAACAAAGATGAGAGCTGTGGAAAGAGTACCAATAACAGAGCAAGGCAAAGGATTCTACTCCAGACTATTCCTAGTTCCAAGAAAGGAAAAAAGTTGGAGACCTATTCTCGATCTGTCCGCCTTAAACACATACATCATTGTCCCAAAATTCAAGATGCTGACCCTACAGCAACTTCTTCCCATGCTGGGCAAGGAGTGTTGGCTGGTAACTCTAGATCTCAAGGAGGCATACCTGCACGTCCCCATTCGACCAATTTGCAGAAGATACCTCAGATTTCTTGCAGGATCAGAGCACTATCAATTCTCAGCATTGCCCTTTGGCTTATCTACTGCACCCAGAGTATTCACAAAATGCCTGGCATCAGTAATCGCCCACTGCAGACTACAGGGAATCCAAATTTATCCATACCTGGACGACTGCCTGCTACAAGGGGACAACAAAAGCAAGCTGACAACAGATTTACAAAGGGTCATTTACTTGCTACAAGCACTGGGATACACAGTCAATTTGCAAAAATCAAGGCTGATTCCATCCCAAACAAGGACATTCTTGGGCGGAATTGGACACAGTAAAACAAATGGCATTCCTAACTGCAGAAAAACAAAAGATCTCCTCATTACTTCTTGGCACTAACAAACCACAGCAAGCTAACAGCAAGAAAAGTTCTGCAGGCCTTGGGCTTCATGGCATCATGCATAATCTTGGTTCCACATGCCAGACTGCATATGAGAAAACTACAGTGGTACCTAAAGAATTTATGGTCCCAACACAGGCACAGCCTAGAAGCAGAAATTCCACTAATTCCATGCCTAAAACAGGAGTTCCTATGGTGGGCTCAAGCATGCCAGTCAAACCCAGGCTTACCCTTTCACAAATATCAAGCAAGCCAAACCATCACAACAGAAGCCTCAGACCTAGGATGGGGGGCTCACATGCTGGACAAATGCGTGCAAGGATTGTGGACGCAGGACCAGCTTCACCTGCACATCAACCTAAAAGAAATGCTGGCAGTAAAACTGGCAATCCAAAAATTCAGACCATTTCTCAAAGAAGGCCATTTGATGATAAGGACAGACAACACCACAGTCATGTGGTACATCAACAAACAGGGAGGCACTCATTCATACCCCCTATGCAGAATGACTTTGGACCTTTGGAACCTGGCACTCAGCTACAACATCCAGTTACAGGCAATGTTTGTACCGGGAAAGGAGAACACTCTAGCAGACATTTTAAGCAGAACCACCTCGGATGCTCACGAATGGATGCTACACCCGGACATCTTCAAGGCCATCGCAAAGAAATGGGGAATGCCACAGATAGATCTATTCGCTTCCCCTCTCAACCACCAGCTCAAAAAATTCTACACAAGGACATTCCATCCACTTGCATCGAAAGTGGATTCGCTCTTCTTCAACTGGAAAGGCCTGACAGCATATGCATTCCCACCTCTTCCCTTGATACACAAGGTATTACTAAAAATCAAGGAGGAACGTCCAAGGATAATCCTGATAGCTCCAAACTGGCCAAGACAACACTGGTACCCATTGCTGAGGAGCATGTCTCGGGACAAAATGTGGTCAATACCCCTGATGCCTTTGATGTTAACTCAGAACAACTACAGCATCATGCATCCAAACCTAAAAACGTTGCAGCTGACTGCATGGCACATCACATAGCAGCAACTATTCCAGATCTCTCCCTAAGGGTTAAAGACATTATCCTTGAAGCCCGCAGACCTTCAACAAGAAGGAACTATGCAGGGAAATGGAAAAGGTTTGTCATTTGGAGTGCTGAAAGAGGGAAGGATGTGTCGAATATAGATATGGCTAACATTCTGGAGTACTTGGCAGAGCTTCTACATACAGGCCTGTCCTATTCCTCCATCAAGATACATGCATCAGCTATTTCAGCAGAATACAGCTTTGATCCACCTGTCTTCTCACATCCTCTACTCAGGCAGTTCCTCAGAGGGATCAAGAATGTAAAACCTCCTAGGAAACCACCACTGCCAGCTTGGGATTTGAACTTTGTGCTAGAAAAGTTGACACTGCACCTTTTGAACCAGCAGCAACAGCAGACCTACAGCATCTTTCATGGAAAACTGCTTTCCTACTGGCAATAACCTCAGCAAGGAGGGTTTCTGAACTTCAGGCCCTAATGGCAGTACAACCCTTCCTAATCTTCCACCAAGACAGAGTGTCCATGAGGACTAATCCTACATTTATGCCTAAGGTGGTATCCAGAGTGTCCTTAAACCAGGCAATCCACCTACCTACCTTCTTCCCCAACCCACAAAACAGAGGGGAAAGAATGCTGCATACCTTGGATGTGCACAGACAGCTACGCTACTACCTGGACAGAACAAAAAGTAACAGAAAAACTGACCAGCTTTTTGTAGCCTATGCAACAGGAAGGGAAGGAAAAGCAATTTCCAAAGAGACAATCTCCAAATGGATAGGAAATTGCATACGATTCTGTTACTCCTTCCATGGAAAACCAATTACACAGAACATACGACCTCATTCTACAAGAGCAACAGCCACTACCACAGCCTTCTTACGAGGAGTGGCAACCAAGGACATTATTGAGGCGGCTACTTGGACCTCCGTGCATACATTTGCCAAGCATTATAATTTACCTCTGTATTCCAGATCCCGAGCAGGGTTTGCCACTGCTGTACTGCAAGGGATCCTAACCACACCATAATCTATTCTTCCTCCTCCCTAGTTGGCTATGGTATTCTACCCAGTTGTTATGACTGCAGATGCATCCATGAAGGACATAGTACAGTTTTGTACCTACCATAAATGTAGATGTCCGAACTGGATAGCATCTGCAGTCAGGATTACCCTCCTCCTTCCCTCTGTGGTACTCCTAGGGTATTTACCCTCCTAATAGCTAGCTGGTGGGGAGTCTCTTATGGTGTATTTGTTTGTATATATGTACATACATGCTTATTTTTTGTGTTTGCCTTCTATCCTTTGGGAAACATTGGCATTTTTACCCAAAATTTAGCCTTCCAAGAGGGCAACTGGCATCTGGGGCAAGAAACACTGAAGAAAATGGCGTCGGCTGATGCCTTTATACCCGAAGGCCAGCAGAGATGACGTCGGGTGAAGTGCGACATCAGCCGAAGCCGGACCCGGACTTTGGAATCCGGCCGACCGAAGGGCTGCCTGACGACAGGACAACCCAGTTGTTATGACTGCAGATGCTATCCAGTTCGGACATCTACATTTATGGTAGGTACAAAACTGTACTTTTGTTAGCTTAAAATTCTTAGTAAGGGCCTTAGGCTGTTTTTTTCTGTAAAAATTTACAGTATTTAAGTTACTCTCCCCCCATCAAGAGTATCAGACCTCAGGCATCAAATTTCGCTCCTTCACAACAACAGAGACCCTGCACGACAAGTATTAAGAGTGCTAGGCTTGATGGCAGCCTCCCTTCTAGTAGTTCCTTTAGCCAGGATGCACATGAGGATCCTTCAATGGATGCTATTCGCCCAGTGGTCGTATCTACAACTTCCACTGTCTCACAAAATCTTGATCACGAATTATTGCAAGAAGGATCTCTTGTGGTGGATACACAGTCAAGAGCTAACACTAGGACGACCCTTTGTTTTACCCAGTCCGGTAGCAACTCTAACCACGGACGCTTCCCTGATAGGGTGGGGGGGATTCTTTCAGGGACAAACAGTCCAAGGTCAATGGTCCAACTTGGAGTACAATCTGCACATCAATGTTCTAGAGCTGAGGGCAGTGTTTCTAGCGTTGCAACACTTTCACAAGTCCTTACTTCGGGGAACAGTGACAGTTCAGACAGACAACATGTCAGTGGTCTGGTACATAAACAAGCAAGGGGGGAACCAGATCTTACCCGTTATGCAGAGAGGCCGTCAGAATTTGGCAGTGGGCAAAGTCCACTGGACGCTTTCTGATAGCAACGCACATCCCGGGGACTTCAACGTCGCGGACAGGTTGAGCAGAGCCATCCTGTTCCCTCACGAGTGGTCCCTCAAACCTCAAGTGGCGGAAGAGATCTTCCGCAGATGGGGCCAGCCTTGCTGCGACCTGTTTGCATCCCCTTTGAATGCCAAATGCAGAAGCTACTTTGCCCTGTTACCCCCCCCAGGGACGCACTGGTATACGATTGGCCCCCGGGTCTCCTTTACGCTTTTCCTCCTTTTCCACTAATTCCCAGGTTTTTGCAGAAAGCCAAACGTCTGGACAGGACCATAATACTGATAGCCCCATTCTGGCCTCGACAAATCTGGTTTCCTTTCCTTCAATCCCATCAAGTAGAGGAACCATGGATACTGGACCCGGAGCCAGACCTGTTGACACATTCGTCGGGAGTTCCTCACACCTTCCTCACACCTTCCTCAAGTCCCTCAAACTGACAGCTTGGCTGCTCCACTTCCCATCTTAGCCAGGTCGGAGTTACTATCTCCTGCAGTACAACAAATTATTGTATCTTCTCACAAACCATCTACAAGAAATTTGTACATCAGCAAATGGAACCGTTTTGCGCACTGGGCCTCCAAACAAGGTATAGATCCATTCGGGGCTCCAGTACACAAGATACTAGATTTCCTCACCACACTTTTTCAAGAAGGAGCATCAACATCCACTGTAAGGGTTCAACTGGCCGCTATATCCAATTTTCATATTGGCCGTAAGGATGGTTCTCTTATGTCCCACAGGCTTTGTAAAGCCTTCATGAAAGGTACTTTTCCTCTCCGTCCCCCTTTTCGTAATCCAATAGCACCTTGGAATCTTAATCTCATGCTGTCACAACTCATGTTGCCCCCCTTTGAACCAGCAACCACAACTCCGTTAAAATTTCTTTCGTGGAAAACACTTTTCCTGGTTGCCATCACTTCCGCCAGAAGAGTTTCAGAGTTACAGGCTCTATCTATCCGACCCCCTTACATGATTTTTCATCCGGATAGAGTAGCCTTGCGCACCAATCCGTCCTTCCTTCCGAAGGTTTGTTCGATTCAGAATATCAATCAATCTGTTGACCTGCCTACCTTCTTTAAAAATCATTCCAATAAGCTGGAATACACATTGCACAAGTTGGGCGTTCACAGACAACTAAGATTTTACTTGCATAGGACAAAAGAGTACAGAAAGTCAGATCAACTATTTGTCTCATATGCTGACCAAAGAAAAGGACAGGCAGTAACGAAGGTTACCTTATCCAAATGGCTCTCAGATTGCATAAATTTCGTATATGCTGAATCCAAACAGCAACTCCCTTTCAAACCCAGAGCTCATTCTACAAGGGCGATTGCTACCTCTTCAGCCCATACCGCTCGTTTGCCCTTAGATACCATTTGTGCAGCGGCAACTTGGGCAAAACCACATACCTTTATCGCCCACTACAAGCTAGACAAGAGCTCCAGGGACAGGGCGACGTTTGGTTCCACTGTACTCAGGAATGTTCTCCCTTGAGCCACCCGGGAAAAAGGAGCTAGGGACGCTGCCCGTGTGTAAGAACAAACGGAGAGATTGAACAATTTCATATTAAGAAGTTATGTCTTACCATAATGATCCATGTTGAATTGTTCATCTCGCCTTTGTTCTTACATTCCCCCCCTCCATCCCCCGTCCTACGGTCTGGGAGAACGGTTTTCAATTAGATTCTTTTTCAGCCTTTTCTAGGTATGGTTGGCATGTTGTTAACATTAGTAATGGCATCTTTTATCCTCTACCTGGCAGTAGGGTTCCAGACACTTTGTAGTATCTGTTCATAAGTGTTTTAGACACATTTCTAAGAGGGATTCTTCTGGTATAGCAAACTAGATCTGAGGGTTAGCACCGGAGGATCATGGGATATTACTGTGCCTCGAGCTTTCTCGAAGATGCGAGCTAGTGATGCGGCCGACTGTGAGCCGAGTATCGGCTCCGAACCCGTGTGTAAGAACAAAGGCGAGATGAACAATTCACATGGATCGTTATGGTAAGACATAACTTCTTATTAGTGCAACTTCAAATCACAGCTCAAGGTAAGTGTTGCTTGAGAAGGGAAATGCTGTACAACTTGCTTTGAATGGCTATGTCAGAATGGAGACTGATGTCACCTTGTAATAGTAGAATGGATTTCTGGGGATTAAGTTATATTTTGGATAGTTGCATAATGAATGCGTCCGATGTCGATTTTCATTTTATCCTCGACATACGGGTTTTGGTTCCGAGCTTCGGAACTAACTCAGCCATTACTACAACTCGCAAAAGCCAAAAAATCTCAAGCCTAATCCTTACCCACAGTGCTCATCTCCTGGTTACCTCAGATTTCGTTTGTCACTTTTCATGACAGATGCATTTGCCATTGCTCTTGAGCTTGGTAAAACTTTTTGATATAATTCAAATTTTTGAGAGTTTCTACTTTATCTTTAGTTGTTAAACCTACTCACTTCTTTATATCACCTTTAAATTTATTCTCTCCTTCTCGTTCTGTATACTTTACTGTATTCTAAGCTATCATCCTTGATAGTTTTTCCTTCTGCCGTACACCTCTGTGTATTCTGGCCATCATTGTTGATAGATTTTCTTCCTGATGTTTCTTCGTCTGTTAAAAACTTCTTTTTCTTCAGTGAGTTTTGTTGCTGTTTCTGAAGCTTTCTATATGTGCGCTTGTGTATGGTTTCTGTAACTGGTTCTGGTTACCAATTATTTGTAAGCATTAGAAGTATTCGCAGTGTGGCAGATGAACCTAAAGTCGCTGGTTTCAAAAGGTGCCAGAAATGCAAGCACAAAATTCCTGTGTCGGTTGCACATTCACTGTGTGTTTATTGAGAAGACTGATCTATATGCCACAGCTTCAGTAACAGGGCACTAGTGGAGAGACGTAATAAACTTAATGTGAAGTTGTCCTATCTCGCCTTCATTCTGTACTTGTGAGTTTGGAACCGATCCTTGGTTCCAACTCGGCTGTTTACAAAAACTCGAGGTCTCCAACTAGCTCGTGGCTTACTCCCTATCCCATGATGCTCTAGGGCATTCCCCAGACCTTGTTTTCTGCTAAACACATTGGGCATCCTTCAGCTGGCTGTGGCTAAGTTTCTTTGCAAACTTGTTATATCTTTTAATAATTACTACTTCTTAGTAGTTTTTCCTGTGTACTATTGTTTTAAAAGGCTTTTGACCTTATCACGATATTAGACTATATTTGTTTCTTGTGTTTTTTTTTTACTGGGGCCATCATTTTACCTCTAGGCCTGCACCTACATCCCTATCTGGCTTTTCTGTACTAAATATTGTTGGTTGTGTTTTTCTAATAGATCTTTAGACTAATTATTTGAGTTGATTCGTTTAGAGTGCGTCTCAGCCCATTTTAGTTAGAGGGCTTGCGCTAATAAGGTTGTCAAGTGTTCTGTGTTATTAGTTTATCTGGTGTTGGTTTTACCCTTCGAAAGGAGTTTGGATCCTTTCATTGAGTCAGCTTGTTTAATTTAGAGAGCAACTAACCCGTTTAAGTTAGAGGGCCTTTTCTTTCCCGGTGTGGTGTGGTGTGGTGTGTTTAAAAAAAAAAAAAAGAGAGAGAGAATTAAAGTTTAAAGTTTTAATAGTTTGAATAGTTATAGTTTTTTCTGTTCCGATTTAGATAGTTTCATTATACAGGTAATATTTCTGTGAGATACTTCTATTGGTAGTCATGTCTAAGTATTTAAAAGAGACTAAACCCCCTGAGTTCAAGAAATGCTCTAACTGCTCCCAGAAAATGTCATTGACAGATGGACATTCAGAATGTATTTATTGCCTTAGAGCTGTACATTTACAGGAGTCATGCTCCATATGTCATTCTTTTAGTTAGAGGGTTCTCTTGGAAAGAACAAAAACAAGCTCATTCTAAGAGGATTGTTAAAGACCGCTTTTTCTGAGTCCTTGGAAGAAGGTCAGAGTACATAAAAAAAAAAAAAAAAAAAAAGTGTCTTCTGTTCCTTCTAAATCTGAGAAGTCTAGTAAAAGATCCTCATCTTCCTCATATCAATCTGAACCTTCTCAAAAATTTCAAGAATGTTTTCATGTGACCCAAAATCCATTGGGCCTGAAAAACCTATCTCTGATGTCCTTCAAGAATGCAACTGCAGTCCTGACATATGGGTTGTCCTGCCTCAGGCAGCCCCTCGGTCGGCCGGATTCCAAAGTCTGGGTTCGGCGTCGGCTGATGTCGCCTCCTCCCCGACGTCAGAGCGGCTGGAGTATAAAGGCATCCGCCGACGCCATCTTCTTCAGTCTTTCTTGCCGCGCAGTGCCCGAAGCAGAAGCAGTTCGCAAGTGCCGGTCGGTCAGCTCCTGTGTTTCAGTTACCGAAGTCATCTAAAAGCTAAGTACCCCGTTGGGGAACATTTTTTCTTGCCTCAGCCGATGTCAGAAAAAATTGAAAAAGTTAATTGTTTGTCTTGTGGTAAACAAATACCTCATAAGGACTTCCATTCTTACTGCCTCCCCTGCCTGGGCCCAGACCACGACATCTCGGCCTGTGCTGCCTGTGCTTGCTTTAATAAGCGCACTCTCAGGCGCCGGGCAGAATTTGCCGAAGACTTTTTGGCGAATCTTTCGCATATATCATGCCGTCGGAACAACCGACAACACAAACTACCAAAAAACGCAAGGACCGGGACCGACATCCTCGGCCCGCGTCCTCCTCCGATACCACGTCTAAGCCCTCCGCGAGTGCATCGGTCCCTTCGGAAGCGGTAATTCTACCGCCCCAGGCCGACGACATTGCGTTAACGCGTTCTTCGGTCCCGGAGACCACAACGGTCCGGTTGTTGATTTCCCAGCAGAAACCGAAGCTCTAGATTTACCCGACACCATTCCTGTGGACAAGGTTACCCCTGCACGTGGGGCAGCTAGGCCTCCGGTATCCATGTCCATCAAGGCCTTTGCACGTGCCAAGGCTGCCAGTCAGGCCAAGGCCCATCCTAAACCTGCTGTTCAGGGCCCCTCTTCTGATAGACAGATCATGACTCTTGCTGCAGATCTAATCTCTCTTATCAGGCGGTCTCAGCCGCACCCAGACAGAGGTTCTCAGCCGCCTGCAGATAAAAGGCCTAGAACTGAGCAGACAGACACCCTCTCTTCAGATGAAGCCTCTGGGGATTCAGAGCACTCAGATACTCAGGAAGAATCCTTCCAGGCCTATGAGGACTCGGATGGTGTGGATTCAATTCCCTCTGCCTCTCCTCCAGAGGATATTTCTTTTGGTGACGTACTCCACTCCATGAGAGAACATTTTCAGTGGCAGGGTCAGTAATTTTCTGACTCCAGGAAAAGGCTACGTACCTTCCTTAAGCTACCCCAACACAGGCCTTTAGCTATCCCTCCAGTGCTGGATGTCCTTGATGATGTATATTCAGACTCCAGTGCTTCGCCTGATTCTCTCCCTCCTGCTCCTGTCAAGCCTGACAGATATTACAGGGTCCCTGAAACCCATAAGCATCTCTTTAAGGCCCACTCTGTGGATCTAGAAACTATTTCACAGGGCCCCAAGGCAGTGGCTACTTCCTCGGCCAAAAACCCTCTGCCCGCTGACAGGGAAGCTAGGTCCCTGGAGAGATGGGGCAAAAAAGTTTATACCTCTTCCAACCTTGCCATGAGGTCACTCAACTGCCTTTTTCATATGTTTCAGTACCAGGATTACTTAATGGATGATTTGCAGAAACAGTTAGCCTCTCCTGAGCCTATAGATAGAAAGGCATTGCAGGATCTGGTTCATAACACTCAGCAGGTTAGCAATCATTTTCTTCAGTGTGGTTATGATGCATTGGAAGCTTCATGTAGGGCAGCCATGACAGGGGCCGTCATCCGTAGACGTGCTTGGTTGAAAGAACAACCTCTGCCAGACCATGTTAAAGTTAAGCTCCTTGACGCACCTCTGGAAAAACAGAAGCTTTTTGGTGCTAATGTACAGGATGTGTTGAAGTCTATTGAGGAAAAGGCTAAATCATTACAGACTGTCAAGGATTTCCTCCAGGTTCAGCCCCCCAGATTCAGCAGGAATTGGCCTTCAAAGAATTGGTCCTTTCCGTACTCAGACAAGTTACAAAGGGGAAAAAACAGGCGTGCTCGAGGTAGAGGGCAATACCGAGGCTCCTACAGGGGCCGCCAATGGCAACCACCAAATCAGAGAAGTGGCGCAGGGAGTTCACCTGCACCACAAGGACAATCGCAATGACTTGACTTTCACTCCGCCTACCAAGGCTCAAAGAGAAGCACCTCTAGGCGGATAATTATCCTTATTCTCAAAGAACTGGCACATTTTAACCAAGGACAAATGGATTCTGGACATAATAGACAGAGGCTACAGGTTCCACTTCCACACCTTACCAACGAGACAAGGCATGCCAAACCTGCCACAAAATCAAAAGGCAGAGGCTCTTTTACAAGTTTCAAAGCTGTTACAAATAAAAGCTATAGAAAAGGTTCCTCCACTGGAACAAGGCCAGGGATTCTACTCAAGGCTGTTCCTTGTTCCAAGAAAAGAAAAGCAATGGAGGCCTATACTGGACTTGTCCGTTATAAACACTTTTCTTATTGTGCCAAAATTCAAAATGCTGACGTTACAGCAACTCCTTTCCATGCTGGGCAAGGGGTCTTGGCTGGTTACTCTGGACCTCAAGGAGGCATACCTGCATGTCCCAATCAGACACAGCTGCAGAAGATACCTCAGATTTCTTGCAGGAACAGAGCATTATCAATTCTCAGCATTGCCGTTTGGCTTATCTACTGCGCCCAGAGTGTTCACGAAATGCCTGGCATCAGTAGTTGCACATTGCAGACTCCAAGGGATTCAAATATACCCTTACCTGGACGACTGCCTCATACAAGCAGACAGCAAACAAACCTTGGTAAAAAACTTGGACTATGTCATTCAGTTGCTACAAGCTTTGGGATGCACAGTCAACATTCAAAAATCAAGACTACTGCCATCCCAAAAGATTTTTTTTCTAGGAGCAAACCTGGACACACAATCACAAATGGCTTTCCTCACAGAGGAGAAACAGCATTTACCAGATTACTTCAAAAGCCTAGCAAAAGTTACCCAGCTGACCGCAAGGAAGATCCTGCAGGCCCTGGGTTTCATGGCATCTTGCATTCTTCTGATCCCTCTGGCAAGTCTACACATGAGAAAGCTACAATGGTACTTAAAAAGCTTATGGTCTCAACACAGCCACAACCTAGAAGACGTAATACCACTCATCCCATGCCTGCAAAGGGAATTTTTGTGGTGGGCTCAAGCAAGCCATTTAAACCAAGGCATGCCTTTCAACAAGGTTCAAGCAAGTCAAACCATTACAACAGACTCCTCAGATCATGGATGGGGGGCACACATGGAGGACAGATGCATTCAAGGTCAATGGACTTCCACGGAAATGCCTCTGCACATAAATCAAAAAGAGATGTTGGCAGTGATACATGCAATAGAAGCCTTTGGAAAATCTCTTCAACAGGGCCATCTGCTAATAAGGAGAGACAACACCACAGTCATGTGGTATATAAACAAACAAGGAGGCACTCACTCGTATCCCCTCTGCAGACTAACAATGGCTCTTTGGGAAAAATCCCTGAATCTGAACATTCATTTGCAATCCCAGTTTGTTCCGGGCAAGGACAATGTTCTGGCGGACAGGTTGAGCAGAGATTTCGTGGATCCACACGAATGGATGCTGCATCCACACATTTTCTCACAAATAACAACTGCTTGGGGAAGACCGGACATAGATCTCTTTGCTTCTCATCACAATCACCACCTGGACAGGTTCTGCTCAAGGACACATCATCCTCTAGCCTGGAGAACGGATGCTATCTCCTTCAGCTGGAATGCCCTAAAAATCTATGCATTACCTCCTCTACCACTACTCACCAAGGTGTTACTGAAGATCAAAGAAGAGCAACCAAAGGGAATATTGATAGCTCCAGACTGGCCGAGGCAGCATTGGTATCCCTTGCTACTGAGCATAACTCAAACCAAACCATGGCCCTTGCCCCAATGGCCATTGCTCCTAACTCAACACAATTACAGGACTGTTCATCAAAACCTGCAAACATTACAACTGACAGCTTGGAGGGTTACATGACTTTGCCCCATGTACCTCTCTCCGAAAAGGTTCAGGAAATCTTGCTGGAAGCACGCAGACCTTCCACCAGAAAAACCTACTCGGCCAAATGGAAGAGATTCATCATCTGGAATACCAAAAAGGGCCAGGATGCATTAGTAATGAGCATACCTCAGATATTAGAATACTTGGCAGAAATGTTTCATAGTGGCCTCTCATATTCTTCCATTAAAATTCATGCTTCAGCAATCTCAGCAAATTACAACTGTGACCCACCTGTGTTTTCGCATCCCTTGCTAAGACAGTTTCTAAGAGGGATAAAGAATATCAAACCTCCCAGAAAACCACCAGTTCCTGCATGGGACCTCAACTACATCTTGGAAAAATTAACTCTTCCTCCTTTTGAACCAGCAGCATCTTCAGAAATGCAATTTCTCTCCTGGAAAACAGTCTTCCTGTTGGCAGTTACCTCAGCAAGAAGGGTCTCAGAGATACAGGCCCTCATGGCAGTACCTCCCTTTCCCATCTTTCATCAGGACAGAGTTTCTTCATTCATGCCAAAAGTGATATCCAGGGTGTCTCTAAATCAAGCAATTCACCTGCCTACCTTCTTCCCCAATCCTCAAAATAAAGGGGAAAAGCTACTACATACTTTGGACATACACAGACAACTACGCTACTATTTGGACAGAACAAAGACCACCAGGAAGTCTGACCAACTATTTGTAGCCTATGCTGCCGGTGTGCAAGGAAAGGCAGTCTCCAAACAAACAATTTCAAAATGGATTGGACACTGCATCAGATTCTGTTACTCCTTCCATGGAAAGGGTGTGTCAGCCAATATTAGGCCACACTCAACTAGAGCTATAGCCACATCCACAGCCTTTCTAAGAGGAGTGGCTACAAAGGACATTCTAGAGGCTGCTACATGGAGCTCCGTGCATACATTTACCAGACACTACAACCTGCCTTTATACTCCAGATCCCGAGCAGGCTTTGCATCTGCAGTCCTGCAGGGTCTTTAAGCTACACCGTCCCTAGCTTAGATCCTACCACCCCCAGCTTGGCTATGGTATTCAACCCATATGTCAGGACTGCAGTTGCATTCTTGAAGGACATAGTACAGTTTTGTACCTACCATAAATGTAGATGTCCGATAGATATGCAACTGCAGTCAGGTTTTCCCTCCCTCCTACCCCACTGCTTTTTTCCCATGTGTCCATTCCCCCTCTCCTTTTCAGCTGGGGTTATCTATTATGGAGTATCTGTTTATTACTGTTGTGCATGTCTGGAATTTTTTGCTTATCCATTCACAAATTTGGCCTTCCTTGGAGGGCACCTGGCATCTGGGGCAAGAAACACTGAAGAAGATGGCGTCGGCGGATGCCTTTATACTCCAGCCGCTCTGACGTCGGGGAGGAGGCGACATCAGCCGACGCCAGACCCAGACTTTGGAGTCCGGCCGACCGAGGGGCTGCCTGAGGCAGGACAAACCCATATGTCAGGACTGCAGTTGCATATCTATCGGACATCTACATTTATGGTAGGTACAAAACTGTACTTTCTCCTTGTTTTGGAGCCGGTCTCTCCAACTTTGAGGTCACCTTTTTTACAGAGATCAAGATGATCTGCCCTTTCTTCTCATCCTCCAGGAGTTTATCAGAAGAAGGTGTGAATCTGGTTGTACGGAGACTCTTGCATACACAGGCGCTAGCCAAATTGTTGTCGGATCTGAATCAGCCAGGTTCCGAGCCGAGTGAACCTACCCCATCTCTGTTGATTCCTTCTCCGACCCACCTCGGGGCCTCGGTAGCTGGAATGCATGGTGCTGATAGTAGTGGAACCATCGGAGCCAAGACCTGCTCCAGGATCTATGACACCAACCTCTGCTCCAACTTCCTTGGTGCCGTCTGAGCTCAAGGAGTCTAGGAGCCGCTGCTTTCCGGTCAGGTCCGGGGGGACAGTCGGATCAGATAGTTGTCAGATCTGAACTTCTCTCTGGGCATCTGCACGAGTGAGCTCTGTTCCTACATCAGCTTTGGAGCCAACCCCCGTGGCATCAGGGAAACCTAGTTCTTTGGAGCTGGAAGCTTCCACAAGTCATGGGCGGGGGCCTTCAGGGCGATGAGGAGAGTGCTCTCTCTATGAGCAGCCCCACTCTCAGATCCAGTCATTCCTCCCCCAAAGACACCAGTATCCATCTCAGCACAACCGATTCCACACAGATGTGGAGACCCAAGACCTTAGGATGCCCCAGTGGACGAACCCTTCTCTTCCGAAACCTCTCCAGAGTGTCCTTCTGAAGAGGTCCCTCGTAAGAGGTTATGCAAGAGGAAGCATTTGGACTCCCCTGAGGAATCGATCACATCAGACACAGACCTCGATGAGTCAGAAGGGTCCCCACAGTTACCCTCTGTGGATGTCTCCTTTGCCAGACATCCTAGAGATTCAGAGAGGCGGCTGGAAGCCCATCAACCCTTTTCATGAGGAGTCTTTTGGGTGTTGCCCTTCCACCACTTGGGTGTCTCCACCTTTCAACGACCTTATGGAGTTAGTTTGTTGAAAGGCATGGGAGTCCCCAGATTCAGTGGAGCCTGTCCCCCGAAGGCCAAATAAATGTATTACATCCCCCGAAGAAAAGCATACCTTACAAAAGGTGTCCCAGTAGATGCTATGGTGGTGGTAGCCACTAAGGAGGAGTTATCAGAGATGTCCACTTCTGTCCATCCCCTGAACAAAGAGTCACGTACGATGGACAGATACAGAAAGCACACAGTTTCTTCAGTGACCTTTACTCTCAGGTCCCTGAATTATCTTACACACTTCACTAAGTTACAGACAGATCTCCTGAAAGAGCTTGGAGATGCTGTCCAGGGTTCAGCAGCTGTGGGAGTATCAGATCAGGTGTTCTCCCAGCTCTCCGCCTTAAATTCAGTAGTCAACTCTTCCGTGAGGCTTATTTTTTTATGCAGCCCAAGGGAGCGAGTAGGGCAGTGGCTTCAGGAATTTCCTTTAGGAGACATTCCTGGATACGCTTGTGTAACTTTGCGGAACCCTTCAAGTCATCCTTCATTAATGCTTTCTTCAGCTCATCCTTGTTCGAGCCTAAGGTAAAAAAAAACACACTAACCAGGTGTGAACAGGAAGGAAAAACTCTCTACCATTGGAGTCCATTTTTCCACATCTTCTAGGCTTTATCCTAAAGGCCAAAAGGGAAGAAAAATGTGGTTTTGAAAATCCCTGAGTTTTTCAAGACACATGTGCTGAGCCTTCCCCCAGGGGCAGAGGGGGAAGCAATAATAGAAGACGCCGGCCATGCAGCAGAGGGGGGGGGGGGGTCCGCAGAACCAGTGCGATAGAGAATCCTCCTTTGGTAAGCCCTTTCAGTGCTCCTGAAAGCAGGCCCATCTGTCCTTTTATCTGGAGACAGTCGGGGGGGGTCGATTATCCTCGTACCCAGACCCCTGGCTAAAAATACCAAAAGACAGATGAGTACAAGGCATCATATACAGAGGTTACTCAGTACCCTTTTCAAACCCCCCCCCCCCTTTACACACACACACACCGCACACGCACACACAAAACATTCTGGATGTTTCACCCATTCACAGGAAGCAAGCAACTCTAAGAATACAAAAGTTGCTGAACAAGAGAGTCATCCGACCGGTCCCTGCAGACCAGATAGGATCGGGGACTTACTCAGAGTTCTTTTTAGTTCCAAAGAAAACAGGGGACTAGAGACCCATACTGGATCTCAGCAGACTAAACAAATCTGTAAAAAAGACTAAGATCTGGATGGTTACACTGCAGTCAATTCTTCCCTTTCTGGGAAAAGACAGTTGGATGTCCTCTGTAGCCCTCCAGGTTACATACTACCTCATATAAATGGACAGGCCGTCCAGGAGTCATCTGCGCTTTTGGCTGGGAGACTGTCACTACCAGTTTTGAGCTCTGCCATTTGGTCTCACTATAGCCCCCAGAGTATTCACCAAATGTATGGCATTAGTCACAACTCACTTGATATGTTTAGGATTCCGGGTGTTTCCATATCTAGATGACTGGCTCCTCACCGCCACCACCAAGCATCAACTAACAGAAGCAAGAGACGCCACTCTGATACTTTGTTCTCATCTAGAAATCACAGTAAACTACGAACAATCTGCCTTATTGCCACCTCAACATATCACCTTTATAGGCCAAGATTTAGACACTATAAAAATGATGGTAAAGCTTCCAATAGAGAGAGTAACCGTCCTTTGGGTACAAGTTCTGGACCTACTTTTCCAAAGGAAGACTCAAGCAAGGACAGTTCTAAAAGTGCTAGGCACCATGGTAGCAGCTATAAATGTAATTCCTTTAGCGTGGCTGCATGAGAATTCTGCAGTGGCTGCTTTTTACTCAGTAGTCCATGCAGGAACTTCCAAGGTCGCACCAGAGCATGTTAACAGAATCCTGCAAGAGAGACCTTCATTGGTGGCTTCACTACGATCAAGTCACTTTAGGTCGACCTTTTGATGTTCATCGTGTTACCCTGCTGCAGTCATCACACTTGGGTTATCCTGTCATCAGGCGGTCCCGCAGTCGGCCGGATTTCCAAAGTCTTGGTCTGACGTCGGTTGCTGTCGCCTCATCCCTGACATCAGAGCGCCAGGGGTACATATATTGCAACTGACGCCATTTTCTTCTGTCTTTCTTGCCGCGTGGTGCCCGAAGCAGAAGCAGTTCGCAAGTGCCGGTCGGCCGACTCCTGAGATTTTCGAATTCGAATTTCAGACCGAAGTCTTCTATAAAACTAAGTACCCCGTTGGGGAAACTTTTCTTGCCTCAGACCGATGGCAGAAAAAGTTAACAATTGTATTTCTTGTGGGAAGCAAATACCTCAAGGATTTTCATTCTTATTGCATACCTTGCCTAGGCCCTGATCACGACATCACTTCTTGTCGTTTTTGTGCTAGATTTAATAAACGTACTATTAAAAGACGATTTGATTTCACATGACACTTTTTTGGTAGAAAATTTAATTATAACATGCCGTCTGAGCTACCGGCGTGCACAAAAATCGCAGGGACAAGGACCGACAGCCCAGGCCTAAGCCCGATTCGGAGGCCTCGGTTGATCCGGTCTCCGGTTCTCCGGTTATTAGTGAGGCTCCGACGCAGCCTCTGACTACCGCAGTTCTGGAACCCGAGACCGCTACAGATATTTTGACGGAATGTACTAGGCCGACGCAGCCTTTTACTTCAGACCCTTCTGACTATTTACCTTCCAAGGACGTCGGTTCTTCTGAAACGCCATCGGTTTCTGAAGGCGTTTTCAGACCGACGCTTACAGTCAAAACGTTTTCCAAGTCGAAGACTCCTTCTAAATCGAAAAAGGCTTCCCTTCAGTCTCCTGTTCAAGGCCCTATGCCTAAGAAGCAGATGCTCAAAATGGCTGAAGATTTTATTTCTCTTATCAGGGGTTCACAGCCTCCTCCTGACAAAAGGCCTAGACAAGAGGAAGATTCTGCTTCCTCTGAACAACTGTCTGTTTCTTCGGATTCCTCTGAGGACCAAGACTATTCCTTCTCTCCTTATGAAGATTCTGATGCCGAGGACTCTACTCCCTCAGCTTCTCCTCCAGAAGATTACTCTTTTGGGGAAACTTTACACACTATGAGGGAACATTTTCACTGGGAAGGTCAGGATTACTCTGATTCCAAGAAAAGGCTCAGAGAGTTTCTTTTACTCCCCCAACACAGACCTCTAGCCATCCCTCCTGTTTTGGACATTGTGGATGATGTCTACTTAGAATCCAGTTTCAACCCCAACTCTCTACCTCCTGCCCTGGCCAAGCCTGACAGATACTACAGAGTACCTGATTCCCACAAATTCCTTTACAAAAGCCCAGTAGCTGACCCAGAGACCATCTCCCAGGGTCCCAAGGGGGCTAAGGCTTCCATGGCTAAAAATCCAGTACCTTCTGAAAGGGATTCAAGAGCACTAGACAGATGGGGGAAAAGGTTTACACCTCAGCCACTTTAGCTATGAGAGCACTAAACTGTCAATTTCATATGCTTTAAGTATCCCCAATTTCTGATCTCTCAGTTAAAACAAAAGATAACCACCCTACCTCAACAATCTGAAATGAAAGAAATACAGGATTTGTTGCACGCCACCGAGCAGGTGGGCAAACATGCCTTACAATGTGGGTTTGATTCTTTAGAGGCCTCCTGCAGAGCAGCTGTCACTGGATCAGTTATACGTAGGCATGCCTGGTTAAAGGAACAAAGTCTGCCTGATCATGTTAAAGCAAAACTACTAGATGCTCCCTTACAGCAGGATGTTCTTTTTGGTGTTAAAGCAGAAGAAGTTTTAAAGAAAATGGAAGATAAGGCAAAATCAATGCAGACAGTCAAAGATTTCCTACAAGTACAACCCCCTCACCTCCGCAGAAACTGGCCAACAAAAAAATTAGTCCTTTCCAGCCACTGACAGGCCTCAGAGGGGTAAATACAGGCGCCCAAGGGGCAGAGGACAACCACAAGCTCAGTGTAAGCCTCGCCAATGGGGCACTCCAACCCAGAAGGGAGGAGAAGACAGGTCTCAACCCACCAGAAGGCAAACTCAATGACTTGCACCTCAGCTGGCCAAACAAAGCTCTTTTGTCAGCCCCCTTGGGGGGAAAACTAGCACTATTTGCAGACAACTGGCACATGGTCACGAAGGACAAATGGGTCCTAGACATAATTTTACGAGGATACAGATTCCACTTTCACGCCTTGCCAATAAAAGGAGGAATGCCAAACCTACCACAAAATCAAAGGGCAGAGGCTCAAAAACAAATTACAGCTCTCATGGCCATGAGAGCCATTCAAAGGGTACCAACTCAAGAGCAAGGCCACGGATTTTACTCAAGACTCTTCCTAGTACCCAGAAAAGAAAATGCTTGGAGACCAATTCTGGACCTTTCAATTCTAAACACTTACTTACAAATTCCCAAATTCAAGATGCTAACACTACAGCAGCTACTTCCCATGTTGGGCAAGGAAGCATGGCTGGTAACGTTGGACCTCAAGGAGGCATACCTGCATGTCCCTATCAGACAAAGTTGCAGAAGATACCTCCGTTTCATTGCAGGTTCAACCCATTATCAATTTTCTGCACTGCCCTTTGGCTTATCTACTGCGCCCAGAGTATTCACAAAATGCCTGGCACCAGTAATGGCATACTGCAGACAAAGAGGAATTCAAATATATCCATATCTGGACGACTGCCTCATCCAAGCAGAAAGAAAAGACATTCTCTTACAACATCTGGTTTTTGTGAAGCATCTACTAAATTGTCTGGGGTACACAGTAAACGAAAAGAAGTCAAAACTAGTGCCCTCACAAAAAATGACATTCCTGGGTGCCAGCTTGGACACAATGGCCCAGAAGGCTTATCTTACACCAGACAAGCAATTACAACTGACTCAGTATTTCAAGACAATGGCAACAAAGACCCAATTAACTGCAAGAAAAATTCTGCAGGCTTTGGGCTTCATGGCATCTTGCATTCTGATAATACCATTTGCAAAAATGCATATGAGGAAATTACAGTGGTACCTAAAAAGCGTATGGTCTCAACACAGCCACAGCTTGGACACAGTGATATCTCTCATTCCCTGCCTTCAACAGGAATTTCTATGCTGGGCACAGGCATGTCACCTCAACAAGGGTCAGCCTTTCACCTTGCCCCCACCCAGACAAACTATTACAACAGATGCTTCAGACTATGCCTGGGGGGCATACATGGCAGGGCAATGCATTCAAGGCCGATGGACTGCAGAACAAAGAAATCTGCACATAAACCAAAAAGAGATGCTAGCTGTACAGAAAGCTCTGACAGCTTTCAAGGATCTACTACAGCCAGGACAACTTGCAATAAAGACGGACAACACCACAGTAATGTGGTACATAAACAAGGGGGCACACATTCCTACCCTCTTTGCAGGCAAGCAATAATCTTATGGAACACAGCTCTGGCCTACCAAGTCCAGTTACAAGCTCATTTCCTGCCAGGACAGAAAAACACATTGGCAGACGACCTAAGGAGAAACATCAACGATCCCCACTAGTGGAAGCTAGACCCACAAATATTTACAATGATAACTCAAAGATGGGGTCTACCAAATATAGACCTGTTTGCCAGTCCTCAAAACTACCAGCTGACAAAATTTTGTACAAGGACATTCCACCATCAAGCTTGGAAAGTGGACACTCTCTCCTTCAGTTGGAAAAACCTGACAAGCATATGCCTTTCCTCCATTACCTCTTCTCACAAAGGTTCTTTTGAAGGTCAAAAAGGAGAAACCTCGACTGATTCTCATAGCCCCAGACTGGCCACGCCAGCACTGGTACCCGCTATTGAAGAATATGGCTCACAGCCCACCATGGATATTACCTCAAATACCTCATTTGCTCACGCAGCAAGACAAGCAGGTTCTACACAGCCAGATCAAAACCTTAAACCTGGCTGCATGGCAAATCAATTAAGCATCTCACCAGCCCCTCTTTCACAAGCAGTACTAGATGTTATTCTAGAGGCCAGGAGGCCAAGCACCAGGAAGGCTTACTCGGACAAATGGAAAAGGTTTTGTGCTTGGAACCAAGCTAAAGGTCAAGACACAACTCAGCCTCATATGCCTCACATTCTGCAGTACTTAGCTGAGATGTTGCATAAAGGACTTTCTTTCTCCTCTATTAAAATCCATGCTTCAGCTATTTCAGCTCACTATGACACAAATCCACCTTTATTTTCAAATCCTCTTCTAAGGCAGATGTTCATCGTGTTTCACTGTTGCAGTCATGACTGTAGGGTTCTCCCCTGCCAGCAGGCAGTCTTCGGTCGGCCAGAATCCCAACGTCTGTTCAGCCATGCTCCCTGATGTCAGAGCGCCAGGAGTACAAAGCTGACAGCCGACGCCATGTTCCCCAGTCTTTCTTGCCGTGCGGTGATAGTTCGCAAGTGCCGGTTGGCTGACTCCTGACAATTTTTTTTTGAACAAACTTCAGTCCGAAGACTTTCTTCTCCTACTGAAAGCTAAGTACCCCGTTGGGGAAACTTTTTTTTCTTGCTCCAGTCCGATGTCAGAAAAAGTTAATAATTGTATTTCATGTGGGAAGCAAATACCTCATAAGGATTTTCATTCTTACTGTATTCCTTGCTTAGGCCCTGACCACGACGTAGCTAGTTGTCAGTTTTGTGCTAGATTCAATCAACTTACAATTAAACGAAGGTACGAATTTGCATTTCATTACTTCGGTAGGCGTTTTAATTACAAAATGTTGTCGGATACGGTTCCGGCTACCGGAGTTCACAAACGACGCAAGGACAAAGACAGGCCACCGATGTCCAAATCAGACGATATCGTTCAAGCAGAGCCAGCTTCAGTCTCGGCTGTCGTCAGTGAGGCGCTTTTGCAGCCCCCGTCGTTGGCCATTTTGGAACCGATGGTCGAAACAGACTCCCACGAGGAGCCAACTAGGCCTTTGAATATTTCAGTTGCAGGACCTTCGGACAATGCTCCTTCGGATGGTTCCGGAGCCGCTGTGCAGGTACTGGCTTCCGAAGGGGTTTTCAGGCCTACTCAGCTTCTAATAAAAGCAAAGACAAAGGCAAAGACTCCTTCCAAATCAAAGACTGCAACACAGGCCTCTTCTGATCCGGCTCCCAAGTCACAGAAACAGTTACTTAAGATGGCGGAGGACTTACTTACTATGAATAGGGGTTCACATCCCCCTCCAGATAAAAGGCCAAGGCAGGAAGTTTATTACAACTCCTCTGATCAGGCTTCTGTTTGTTCAGTTTCTTCTTCTGACCAGGAATATTCTTTCCCTCCTTATGAGGATTCTGATGCTGAGGAATCCATTCCTTCAGCTTCTCCCCCTGAGGACTTCTCTTTTGGGGAAACTTTGCATGAAATGAGGGAACATTTCCACTGGGAAGGACAGGAGTAATCGGAATCTAAGAAAAGACTAAGGGATTTTCTTCTTCTTCCCCAACATAGACCCCTGGCTATTCCTCCTATTTTGGATATTGTAGATGATGCCTTTTCGGAGGCTAACTTAACCCCTGACTCTTTTCCTCCAGCCTCCTGTTAAGCCTGACAGATATTACAGGGTTCCTGATTCCCACCAGTTTTTATACAAGAACCCTACTGATGACCCTGAAACCATTTCTCAGGGTCCTAAGGGAGTTAAGGCCGCTTCTGCTAAAAACCCCATTCCCACTGAGAAGGATTCCAGATCTTTAGAAAGATGGGGCAATAAAGTGTACACTTCTGCTACTTTATCTATTAGGGCTTTAAACTGTCAGTTTCATATGCTGAAATACCAGCAATTCCTCCTGTCTGTTTTAAAACAAAAGCTAACTTCCATTTCTGCCTGTGCAGATGATAAGGAATTACATGACTTAATGCATGCCACTAAACAAGTTGGGACGCATGGTTTACACTGTGGATTTGATGCCTTGGAGGCTTCTTGTAGGGCTGCTGCCTCTGGCACAGTAATTAGAAGGCATGCATGGTTAAAGGAACAAAATTTGCCAGATCAAGTAAAAGCTAAATTATTGGATGCTCCTGTTCAGCATAATGTTTTGTTTGGATCTAAAGCTGAAGAGGTGATTAAAAAGGTGGAGGGACAAGGCAAAATCCATGCAAACAGATTTCTTACAAGTACAGCCACCCAGATTTAGTAGGACTTGGCCTACTAAAAATTGGTCCTTTCCCAATTCAGACAGGCCTCAGAGGGGTAGATACAGACGCTCATGAGGAAGGCCTCAAACACAAGCCTCTTATAGACCAAGACAGTGGACTGCTTCCACCCCTAGGGGAAGAGAGGACAGGTCACAAGCTCATAGGAAACAGACTCAATGACTCCCTCTGTTGGGCTGCAGGAACTTCTTGCCTGGAAGCCCCTCTCGGAGAAAAACTTTCTCTTTTTCACCAAAATTGGACTCGTATAACCCAAGACAAGTGGGTTCTGGATGTGGTTTCAAGAGGTTACAAATTCCATTTTCATACCCTACCAAGGCCAAGCGGATGGCCAGATCTTCCAAAACATCAATGGACAGAGGCCTTAAACCAGGTGGAAGCTCTCTTGGCTATGAAAGCCATAGAACTAGTTCCACTTTCAGAGATGGGATAAGGTTTTTACTCAAGGCTCTTTCTAGTCCCCAGGAAGCAAAATTCATGGAGACCCATTCTGGATCTGTCAGTCTTGAACACTTTTCTAGAGATACCAAAATTCAAGATGCTTACTCTACAGCAGCTACTTCCAATGCTGACCAAAAATGCATGGATGGTAACTTTAGATTTAAAGGAGGCATATTTACACATTCCCATCAGGCAGGACCGCAGAAAATACCTCAGGTTCAAGGCCGGATCGAGGCACTTTCAATTCTCTGCGCTGCCCTTTGGATTGTCTACTGCACCCAGGGTCTTCACCAAATGCCTGGCTCCAGTAGTAGCTTATTGCAGACTCAAGGGAATTCAAATTTACCCTTATCTGGACGACTGTCTTATTCAGGCAGACAGCAAGGATGTCTTACTCCAGCATCTACAGTTTGTTCAGAATCTTCTCAAGTTCCTGGGATTCACTGTAAACTTAGTCAAATTTGGCTCCCTCACAACAGATAATTTTTCTGGGCGCTTCTCTAAACACAACAACCCAGATGGCATTTCTGACATACGAAAAACAGTTACAGCTGGCTTCAACTTTCAAAACCTTGGCAACTTTAACTCAGCTATCTGCAAGGAAATTCCTGCAGGCTTTGGGTTACATGGCCTCCTGCATCCTTCTCGTACCATATGCAAGACTACATATGAGGAAAATACAGTGGTACCTAAAAAGTGTATGGTCTCAGCATTGCCACAGTTTAGACATACTGATCTCCGTCCTGCCTTGTCTTCAAAAGGAATTCCTTTGGTGGTCCAAGGCATGTACTCTAAACAAAGGAAAACCCTTCTGCCTGCCTCCTGCCACTCAGATGCTAACCACGGATGCCTCAGATTATGCCTGGGGAGCCCATTTTCAGGGCAGCTGTCTGCAAGGCCTTTGGACAACGGATCAGAAGCACCTGCATATCAATTTAAAGGAAATGTTAGCCGTTCAGAAAGCCCTATTGGCCTTCAGGAATCTTCTACAACCAGGACAACTACTGATACGGACAGACAACACCACAGTTATGTGGTACATAAACAAGCAAGGGGGATCTCATTCCTACCCCCTTTGCAGACTAGCCATGGATCTGTGGAACACAGCTCTAGCTTGCAATCTGGACCTTCAAGCTCAGTTTCTACCAGGGAAGCAAAACTTCCTGGCAGAAAGTCTGAGCAGAAACCTTTCGGACCCACACGAGTGGATGCTGGACACCGAAATATTCAAGATGATAACAACAGTCTGGGGATGTCTTCTCATAGACCACTTTGCATCCCACCTCAATCATCAACTACAGATATTTTGCACCAGGACTTTCCACGAACAAGCTTGGAAAGTGGATGCACTATCATTCAGTTGGAGAAACCTCTCGGGATATGCCTTTCCGCCTCTACCTCTTCTTCCACGGGTATTATTAAAGATCAAACAAGACAAGCCCAAGATGATAATCTTGCTGGCCCCAAATTGGCCTCGACAGTTTTGGTACCCAACTCTGAAAAACCTTTGTCTGGAGCCCCCTTGGATTTTATTACAGTCTCCGAACCTTCTGTCCCAACACCAGGGTCAGGTTCTACACTCCCATGTCAGAACACTCAGCCTGGCGGCCTGGTTAATCCAGGGTCTTTGATTCATTCTCTCCTACCCAAGCAGGTTATGGATGTCATTTTTGAAGCCAGACGTCCTAGCACTAGAAAATCTTATGCAGGAAAATGGAAACGATTTTGTTCCTGGATGCAGGCTCAGGATTTTGATCCTCTTCTTCCTAACATTCCTTTGATTTTACTTTACCTGACAGACCTCTTACATAAGGGTCTCTCTTTCTCTTCCATTAAGATACATGCCTCTGCTATTTCTGCTCATTATAATACAGACCCTCCAATCTTTTCCCACCAGCTCATGAGACAGTTTCTCAGAGGAGCTAAGAACGTACGGCCCCCTAGATCTCCTCCCATTCCTGCTTGGGATCTCAACTATGTTTTGGAAAAGTGTACCTTACCTCCTTTTGAGCCTGCTGCCACTTCTGACATCAAGTTTTTTTTCTTGGAAAACAGCCATCCTGTTAGCTCTGACCTCTGCCAGGAGAGTTTCAGAGTTGCAAGCTCTTATGGCTGTGGAACCTTATATTATTTTTCATCAAGACAGGGTGTCTTTAAGGACTAATCCTACTTTCATGCCTAAGGTGGTTTCCAAAGTGGCTTTAAATCAAACTATTCACTTGCCAACTTTTTTCCCCACTCCTCAAAATAAAGGGGAAAGGATCTTACATTCCTTGGATGTACACAGACAACTACGTTTTACCTGGACAGAACCAAGGACATCAGGAAATCAGAGCAATTGTTTGTTTCTTATGCTTCAAGTTCCCAAGGTAAAGCCATTTCAAAACAGACCATTTCTAAATGGATTGCTGATGGAATCAGATTTTGCTATTCACACCATGGAAAGCAAATCCCAGGGAGTATAAGGACTCATTCCACCAGAGCTGCTGCCACTTCCGCTGCCTTCCTCAGGGGAGTTCCTACCAAAGACATTTTGGAAGCTGCAACTTGGAGTTCAGTGCATACTTTTTCAAAGCACTACAATCTACCTCTCTACTCTAAGTCTAGGGCAGGCTTTGCTTCTGCAGTCTTGCAGGGCCTTTTAGCCACCCCTTTTTCTTTATGACCACCTCCCTTTCATTCTGCTTTGGGATTCTACCCTACAGTCATGACTGCAACAGTGAAACACGATGAACATAGTACAGTTGTGTACACTTACCATAAATGTAGATGTTTGAATGTCTTCACTGTTGCAGTCTGGGTTTCCCTCCCTCCTGTCCCCTCTTATTTTTACTTTTGTGTGGTTCCTTTTTACACCATTCTTCTAAGGTGTATTTGCAAAGGGTATGGACCTTATTCATTTTGTGACTCCTGACATCTGGGGCAAGAAAAATTGGAGAACATGGCGTCGGCTGTCAGCTTTGTACTCTTGGCGCTCTGACATCAGGGAGCATGGCTGAACAGCCGGCGCCGGACCCAGACTTTGGGATTCTGGCCGACCGAGGACTGCCTGTTGGCAGGGGAGAACCCTACAGTCATGACTGCAACAATGAAGACACTCGAACATCTACATTTATGGTAAGTGTACACAACTGCACTTTCCTCAGAGGGGCAAAAAACATTAGACCACCTAGAAGAGCCCCTACACCAACATGGGACCTCAACTTTGTTCTGGAAAAACTAACGCTACCTCCCTTTGAACCAGCTTTTTCTGCAGACCTTCAGTTCCTATCTTGGAAGACTGCCCTGCTCCTGGCAGTAACTTCTACTAGGAAAGTCTTAGAATTACAGGCACTTATGACAGTGGAACCTTTCCTCATTTTTCATCAAGACAGAGTTTCTCTACGAACTAATCCTTCCTTCATGCCTAAGGTGGTTTCCAGTGTAGCTTTAAATCAAACCATCCACCTACCCACTTTCTTCCCCAATCCACAGAACAAAGGTGAGAGACTCCTGCATTCCTTGGACATTCACAGATAGCTTCGTTACTACTTGGATAAAACTAAGGCTTTCAGAAAAACTGACCAGCTCTTTGTATCCTATGCTACAGCTTCTCAAGGGAGGGCCATATCCAAGCAAACCATTTCTAAATGGATAGGCCATTGCATACGATTCTGCTATACCCATCATGGGAAACCAGTTCCTCCTACCATTAGATCCCACTCTACCAGGGCAACAGCTACCTCTACAGCCTTTCTCAGGGGGGGGAAGCTGCAACTTGGAGTTCGGTACACACCTTCTCCAAACACTATCACTTACCTCTTTATTCTAAGTCCAGGGCAGGCTTCGCCACTGCAGTTCTGCAGGGCCTCATTGCCTCCACTAACCCTCTATGATGCCTCCACCCTACCTTAGCTTTGGGACTCAACCCAAGTGTGATGACTGCAGCAGGGTAACACGATGAACATAGTACAGTTTTGTACCTACCATAAATGTAGGTGTTCGAGTGTTCACCCTGCTGCAGTCCAGGTTACCCTCCCTCCAACCCCTCTGATCTACTGGCTAAATCTTTGCTATGCCTTTCTGATGTATTTGCTTCTAGCTGAAGGGATTTTGTGTTTGTACAGTGTTCACACCTTTTGGTACTAATTTGGATCACCTTTTTGGGGGCACCTGACATCTGGGGCAAGAAAAACTGAAGAAAATGGTGTCGGTTGCAATATATGTACCCCTGGCGCTCTGACGTCAGGGATGAGGCGACAGCAACCGACGTCAGACCAAGACTTTGGAAATCCGCCTGACTGAGGGACCGCCTGACGACAGGATAACTCAAGTGTGATGACTGCAGCAGGGTGAACACTCGAACATCTACATTTATGGTAGGTAAAATACTGTACCTTCTTCCACAACCGCTTGCCACAGTGACCATGGATGCTTCACAGGTGGGTTGGGGGTTTATCAGAGAAGAACAGTCCATGGCACTTGGCAGGATCACGAGGCCCACTTGCACATCGATGTCATGGTGCTTCTTGCGTTGCAGGCATTCCACGTCTCTTTCCCACAAGGAACGATTGCGATCCAAATGGACATTGTCAGTGGTGTGGTATATAAACAAACAAGGAGGAATCCGATCTTACCCCCTTTTGTCGAGAGGTCCTGAGAAGTATGGCAGTGGGCAACCGCCTCCTGACGCTTTCTGGTAGCAAAACATATCCCAGGGAAATCCAGTGTGATAGCAGACAAACTCAGCAGGGCAATACTGAAGCTTCACGAGTGGTCCGTGAAACAAGATGTAGTGGAAATGATTTTCCAAAACTGGGGCTAGCCTTTTTCCGATCTCTTTGCTACACCCATGAATGCCAAGTGCAGCAGCTACCTTGCCCTAATCCTCCCTCTGGGAGAATCCCCAAGGGATGCACTTGTACACGATTGGTCCTTGGGCCTCCTCTACACCTTCCCTCCTTTTCCATTCATTCTTAAAGTTCTTCAGAAAGCCAGCGCATTGGGAAGGACCTTGATTCTTTTTGCCCCTTACTGGCCTTGTCAGATTTGGTTCCCCTTCTTGCGGCCTCATCTTCAGGAGGAGCCTTGGATTTTGGACCCAGTGCCAGATCTTTTGACCTGTCTATCGGGAATGCTCCATCTCTTCAAACCCTAAAGTTGACAGCTTGACTGCCCATTTTCAAACATAGCCAGGCTACCTAACCTTTCACCCTCAGTGCAACATATCCTGATTTCTTTTCACAGAGCCTCTACGAGAAGATTGTCACAGCAAATGGAAAAGATTTTTCTCCTTGGCCTTACAAAATCATATTGACCCCTTCTCTGCATGTATATCTTCTATACTGGAATTTTTACCAAACTTTTTAATGAGGGAGCAGCTGCAGCTAATATGCGAGTACAGTTAGCAGCAATCTCTAATTTTCATTTTGGAGGAGGGCGACCGAATGATATGTCCCACAGACTTTGTAAAGTTTTTTAAGAGGTACTAACCTATTGAGACCACCCATTGAACCACCTATACCACCTCCATGGAACCTAAATTTTGTTTTATCCCGTATAATTCTTCCCTCCTTTGAACCTGCATCTTCATGTGACTTGAAATTCTAACCTGGAAGACTATTTTCTTAGTGGCTATCACTTCAGCTAGGAGGGTTTCTGAATTACATGCATTATCTATCAAACTTCCATATATACGGTTTCACAGTGACAGAGTCTCACTTTGCACAAACCCATCTTTTCCAGCAGATGTATGCTGACATTCAAATTTAAATCAGTCCATAGATTACCAGTCGTCCCAAGTATGGCAGCAAGGCAGAATACATGCTACACCAACTTGATGTACATAGACTATTAATGTTTCTACTTACACAGGACAAAGAATTTCAGAAAGACTGACCAATTGTTTGTCTCCTTTTCAGACTGCAATAAAGGGGCTTCAGTAGCAAAAACCACTCTGTCCAGATGGTTGTCAGGTTGCATGTCATTTACTTGTCATTCTGTGAACTTCCAGACAAAATAAGATCTCCACCATTTCCATAGCATAGCATAGCCAAGCCAAGCCTAGCCATACCAGGCCATATCCATACCATAGCCAAGATTCTACCATGGCTATTTCAACCTCTTCTGCCTTTCAGGTGAAATAGCCAATTGATATGATACCATTTGTGCAGCAGCAACGTGGGCAAGGCCTCATACCTTTATCACTCATTACAAAGTGAATTTGGCCTCCAGGGTGAGGGCCTCTTTTGGGTCCACTGTTCTGAAGAATGTTCTCCCATGAGCCACCTGAGAAAGATGGTGCTAGGGACGCTGTCCCACAAGTACAGAATGAAAGCGAGATAGGACAACTTCACATAAAGAAGTTATGTACTCACCATAATGTTCTATGTGAGTTGTCCATCTCACCTTCATTCTTACATCCCACCCTCCTACCCCCAACCATTTTAGCTCCTGGATGATTGAGAGGTTACTATTTGCCATCTGATATTCTCTGACCTTTTTCTAGGCTTATAGAACAATGAAGAATATTTTAATATACACATATTACTATATCAGCAAACAAGATCTGGGGAATGCCCTAGAGTGTCATGGGATAGGGAGTAAGCCATGAGCTAGTTGGAGACCTCGAGCTTTAATAAACGGCCAAGTCTGAGCCAAGGATCGGTTCTGAACCCACAAGTACAGAATTGAAGGCGAGATATAAAACTCTTTTTGAAGGGTATGCTTCCATCAGCCTTCAGTAAGGCTTTATCCGGTGCTGACAAAGCCAAGAGCAAGACCGATGGGTCTTCTCCTTCTTCCTCGTATTTGTCTTCCAAAGTTATGGAAAAAAAAAGAGAAGCCTATCGGTGCCTTCCACTCCATCGGCACCGTCCTTGAAAAAGGCTAAGTCTCTGATTCCTTTAGAACCCTTGGAATCCGACTGATTTCTCTCCTAAAACTTTGGTCCCGAAAGGACCTACTGAACCAAGTTTATCAGATCGGACAAAAGTCTTTGGCTTCTAGTGTTTCAGTGCAGACATCGCTTCCATTATCGACCATTTCAGCATTGAGTAAACAAATTGTTCAAGACATCTGTTATGGATCTTACGAGGACATCATATTCACCTTCTATTGACCCCTTTGCAGGAAGGCTGCCTTCGCCTTTTCTTGAGTGGACAAAATCACCCTGTAGTCTTTCTACCAATTCCACCAAGAGCCTAACTGAAGATGATGTGGAGAGACTGGTGAATAAAATAGTCTGGGCAAGTGAATTGTCTGGTATCTCTTCGGCCCTGTCCCCCTCTGGTATGAGAGCCAGTTCTTTCTTTACCCCTTCCAAGTTTTCCTCCTCTGATTGCTTTGGACGCATTGGAGTTCTCGTCTATGACCCATCCAGCGCAGAATGCATCGGTTCCGGAGATATCCCAATCTTTTAAACCGGTTCTTGCTCGAATCCTCGGTCGCTTTGGATTTCGGAGCCTCACAGGGCTGAGTCTGTCTTGCCAGCTTTTGGGGGGGGGGCATGAGTCAACACCTATTTCTTCGGAAACATCTCTGCACCTTGGGACTTTGGCACGGATCATCGATGCTCCGGCTTCAGTCTTAAAGGCTGTCTCCTTGGATCGAGGGGTGACTACAGATGTTCTTCATGTTTCACTGTTGCAGTCATCACACTTGGGTTATCTGCCTGCTGGTAGCCCTCAGTCGGCCCGAATACCAGAGTCTTGGGATTTCTGCATCGGATGCTGTCTCCTCTTCCATGATATCAGGTCATCAAGGGTATAAAACATGGGTAGCCCTCAGTCGGCCCGAATACCAGAGTCTTGGGATTTCTGCATCGGATGCTGTCTCCTCTTCCATGATATCAGGTCGTCAAGGGTATAAAACATGCAGCCAACGGCATTACATCAGTCTTTCTTGCCGTGGAGGAGCCCGAAGCAGAAGCAGTTAGCATATGCTGGTCGGCCGCTTCCTGAAATTTTCTTTTTTCGAGTTTCAAACCTGAAGCCTTCTAAAGCTAAGTACCCCATTGGGGATCCTTTTTTTCTTGCTCTAACCGATGTCAGAAAAGTTTACAATTGTCTTGCCTGTGGAAAGCAAATATCTCACAGAGATTTTCATTCTTACTGCGTCACCTGTCACCCCAGACCAAGATGTGCCTCGCTGTCGGTTTTGCGCCTTGTTTAATTCCCGAACCATTCATCATCAGGCTTTCTTTGTCGCTAAATTCTTTCACTCTCGTTCTCCATATTCTGAAATGGTTTTGATAAGCCCTCCGACTACTGATCTTCTGAAAAAATGTAAAGATAAAGACAGACCGGATAGGTACAAAACTGCCGACAATGCTTCCGTTAAGCTAGTCGCCAGTTCACCGGGACTTAGTGATGTGCAATCACAGCCCCTGATGCCCACTTCTACAGATTCGCAGGTCTATGCTGAGACCCATTCGGAGTCCGGTATGCAGCGAGATGCTTCTTCGACTGTGTAACCTGCAGCTGTCTCTACCTTGGATGGGTCCGGAGCTGCTGTGCAGGCACCTGCTTCTGAGGGTGTATTCCGACCTACCGATGTTCGTATTAAACTGACAACTTCGTTTTCAGTTAAGACTACAGAGTTTCTCAGGAACAAAGTTCGCGCTACGCCTAGAAAACCAACGACCGAAGCGCATGCTCAAGCTCCCATGCCACAAAAATGAATGGTTAGAATGGCTGAAGACCTTATTACTCTAATTAGGGGAAGCCAGCCTTCCCCTCCTAAAAGACAAATAATTGAGTTTCCTTCTGATTATACAGACCAGGAGTCCGATGACTCTGACCCTTCTGATTACCAGGACATGCCCTTAACCTATTAGGATTCAGATGCAGAGGAATCCATTCCCTCTGCCTCCCTTCCAGAGGATTTTTCTTTTGGTGAAACTTTGCTTACTTTGTGAGCATTTCCGCTGGGAATGCCAGGACTATCCTTACTCCAAAAAAGAGACTCTGAGAATTTTTAGAGTTGCCTCAGAACAGGCCTCTAGCTATACCCCCTGTCCTGGATGTTGTAAATGATGTCTTCATGGAATCCAGTCTTACTCCTGACACTTTACCACCAGCCCCTAGAAAATCTGACCGGTACTACAGAGTACCTGATTATCATAAATTTCTCTTTAAAAATCCTACTGCAGATCCAGAGACCATTTCCCAGGGACTTAAAGGCATTAAAGCTACAACAGCCAGAATCCCTACCCCTTCAGACAAGAGCTTTAGACAGATGGGGTAAGAAGGTATATACCTCTGCAACTCTTGCCATCAGAGCCTTGAATTGCCAGTTTCACATGTTAAAGTACCAGCAACATGTTATGGAATTAAACAAAAAATGGTGTTATTTCCAGATTGTGCAGAAAATAGAGATTTACAAGAGTTAATACATTCTGCAAACCAAGTTAGTCGTCATACTTTGCAGTGTGGATGTTCTTCGTGTTTAACTGTTGCAGTCATTACATTTGGGTAATCTGCTGGCAGGTTGCCCTCAGTCGGCCTGAATATCAAAGTTTTGGGTCCTGCGTTGGTTGCTGTCTTCTCTTCCATGACGTCAGGTCGTCAGGGGTATAAAACATGCAGCCGATGCCATTTTATTCAGTCTTTCTTGCTGTGCGGTGCCCGAAGCAGAAGCAGTTCGCAAGTGCCAATCGGCTGACTCCTGAAATTTTCGCATTCGAGTTTCAGAATCGAAGTATTCAATTAAAGCTAAGTACCCCGCTGGGGAAACTTTTTCTTGCTCCTTATGATGTCAGTAAAAGTTAATAATTGCATTACTTGTGGGAAGCAAATACTACCTCATAAGGATTTTCATTTGTACTGTATTCCTTGCCTGGGCCCAGATCATAATGTGCCTTGCTGTCGGTTTTGTGCTAGATTTAACCACCACACTATTAAGCGTCTGTATATTTTTGCTTCAAAATATTTTGGATCCAAATTTAATTACCCTGAAATGTCGTCTGATAGCAATCTGTTCACAAAAAACGCAAAGAAAAAGACAGAGACAGACCGTCGAGGTCTAAAACCGACGACAAAGCTTCTCCTACGCCAGTCGCCGGTACTCAGTGAGGTGCCTTCGCAATCCCTGATACCCGCTACTTTTGAGTCGCAGGCCTCTACTGAGACCCATGCGGAGTCCGGTATGCTGCGAGATTCTGAATATTGTACCTTCAGATGTCTCTCCCTTGGATGGGTTCGGAGCCGCTGGGCAGGCACCGGCTTCTGAGGGTGTTTTCAGGCCTCAACATTTCTATATAAAACTGACGCCAGCTTCAAAAACAACTTCTAAGTGTAAAAAAAACACCGCATGAGCCAGTGCTCTGGCCCCCTATGCCTAAAAAATAGATGATCAAAATGGCTGAGGACTTAATTACCTTGATCAGTGGTTCCCAACCCCTCCTGCTGAAAGAGGCCTAGGCAAGACACTGATTATGAATCTTCAGATCAGGTTTCTGTTTCTTCTGATTCCTCTTCTGATCAGGAATGTTGTATACCACCCTATGAGGATTCAGATGCAGAAGAATCCATCCTGTCTGCATCTCCTCCTGAGGATTATTCTTATGGAGAAACCTTGCATACTTTAAGGGAACATTTTCACTGGGAGATTCAGGATTTCTCTGAATCAAAAAAGAGGCTTAGGAATTTCCTTCTTCCTTGGCATAGGCCTTTGGCTATACCCTCCTGTATTAGACATTGTTGATGATGTGTTTTCGGAATCAAGCATGGCTCCTCATTCCCTACCTCCGGCTCCTAGTAAGCCAGACAGATATTACAGGGTTTCTGACTCCCACATTTTTATTCAAAAATCCTGCTGCTGATCCTGAAACTATCTCACAGGGTCCCAAAGGTGTAAAGGCCTCCACAGCCAAAAATGTTACCCCCTCTGATAGAGATTCTACGGCACTGGATAGATGGGGAAAGGTGGTTTATACGTCTGCAACCTTGGCAATTAGGGCCTTAAACTGCCAGTTTCATATGCTTAAATATCACCAGCATGATGTCCTTCATGGATGCATCTGCAGTCATAACAAGTGGGTTGTCCTCTCAGCCAGGGCAGCCTGCAGTCGGCCGGATTCCAAAGTCCGTCCGGCTCGCTGATGGATGTCTCCGCACCGTCACGCATCTCTGTTGGGTCGGGTATATAAGCATCACGGCGCCATTTTTTTTCCCAGTCTTTCTTGCGCGGCGGAGCAGAAGCTGTTCGCTGCCGGGTCGGTCGGTCCAGAGATATTTCAATTGCTACTGCCGACTACTGACTAAAGCTTCTAAACCCGTCTGGGGGTCTCTTTCGCCTCTCGCAGCGATGTCAGAAAAAAGTTAACAATTGTTTAACCTGTGGAAACAAATACCTCATAAGATTTCCACTCTTACTTGTTGCTGCCTTGCCCAGGCCCACGCAGCCTAACTGCAGCCTGTGTGCTCTTTCCGACGCTCGGCGGCAAGGCGGCTTAATGTTTGGCAGGGAGTTTTGTTTTCTTTCGTTTTTTGCGCAAGGCATTTTACGCGCCGCCGATCCGCCTGATCTACCCAAACACAAAAAGTAGAGAGCTGACATAAAGACTGTCCAAACGTCGGCCCGAAAATCTCTGTAAAGCAAACACCTGAAAGTGTCTCTGTTTCGCGGCCAAACCCGAGAAAACAATCAGGGCCCTGCTGAACTTGATCTTACCTCTGAAATAGGCCCCTGCCAAAACCTTTGACTTTGAGACATTACCCACCATCCCCTGGTGCTGGGCCTCCAGCAGCCATGTCCATTAAGGCCCGCCGCCAGGGCTAAAAGCAGCAGCTACTAAAAAAGTGCATAAATCCCCCCCCCATCAGGCCTCCTCTTCTAGTTCTCAAAATGCTTTTTTGCAGAAGGATTTTATCAATTTAGAGGGAATCTCTCCTCAGCTCACAGAGGCCTCTCAGCCCCAGGAGAGAGAGAGACCTAGGGCAGAGATGAGCCAGTGTCTGATGATGATGCATTGAGCTCAGACAGCAGACATAGACCACAGCTCCCTCTTTCTCCAATTTTGAATGAAGAATGCTGAAGAATCATTTCCTCCATCCCACCAGAGAGAGAAGGGGAAACCTTTGAAACCATGCATGCTATAAACAGCAGCAGCAACAATTTTTTGGGACTCCAGAGAGAAAAGAAGACTTACCTCTGCATCACTCCACTCCACATAGCCTTCTACCTACCTATCTCCTCTGTGGTCTCTTGTGGTGATGATGTGATGTTGATGTTTCTCAGATCCAGATTCTTTTACCCCAACAGATTTTACAGACAGACAGATACAGACACTCATCACCACCACCACTTGCAGACCCAGAAACTATATCCCAGGGTCCCAAAGGGTATATCGCGCTCAGCCACAAAACCCTCCTACACCACAAAAAAAAAACATTCCTATTAGAGAAATAAGGGGTCATTAGTACACATATAGTAAAAACTCTCACTAGACAGCTAAGTTTCACTATCAGCTGATACAATAGTGTTACCATGCAGATACAATATAAAGAAAGCACTAAAAATCAGGTAACCATAAAAAATAAACATATGATGAATCTTCAACATAAGAAATATGTATTAGAACAGGTTAGCAACTATTCCTTAAAATGTGGCTATGATGCAATTTAGGTTTATTTAGATCAGCATGGAAGGTACAATTAGAGGCTTTCATGAATAAACTTTACCGGAGCTTTACCAAAGCTAAGTTGCTATGCTTTTACCGGGATCATGTTGAAGTTTGTTGTTTGGATGCCCCAGCAGAAAGGAAAATGGGAAAAAAACAAAATCTGTTCAAGGTTATGAACTGGCAGGTTTGTCAAAGAAGGTTCACAGCAAAAACTGGCTAAGGTTGAAGGTCAAAATCTGACTTTCAAGCAGTCAAAAATTTCGGAATAGGCAGTCCAGAGGCAGAGAAAGGCAGAAAGAGGCAGGAGCAGAGTCCACAGAGGGTGGCAGATCCAAACACAACAGAGGCACAACCACTACCACCATCCACACATGGGCAGTAACAACAGCCTAAATCCAGACCAGAGTGAAATATCAGCTCAACCACAGTGACTCTAGGCAACCTTATTTTCAAATTTTACAAATACCATAACATCACAAAGTGACTTACAGACCATAGAAGAAACACTCGGATTTCAAGACCACGACTCACCCATAAAAGATAAATGTAAAATCTACCATCCCAAAATTCAAAACCAAATCCTACGAAGACCAAAGAAAGGGTTAGCAAGGAAAATTGGCTGGAGAACTGAAATCTCAAAGCTGTAGAAGGACTCCCCAACTGTCCATTCCAAAAAAAGTTGAAACCAAATTCAAAGGAAAACCACCTATTCCTAATTATTCCGCCCTCCAAAAGTCAAAAACAAAATCTGTCCCTCACTCCCAACTGCAACAAGGACCCCCCATTCGCATTCTAGCCTCCCAAAGGCACTCCTGCCTCTAGATCTCGACCTTCCCACCCCAGACGTGCCATTGCACTTGACTACAGAGGCACTATTCAGATTCAACGCCATTGCCCTTTTGCAGGATTGACAGAATGCAGGATTTCAAAATGCCCACATCATCAACAAAAAGCCCAATGCAGTGGTAGCAGGAACACAATACACAGTTCACATGGACTGCTTACTACAGGACTGGGAAATGCAGAGCTGACAAAAAGACTAACAAAGCTGAATTTAAAACAAGCAAGGAAAACATCAACAGGCAATTTACAACATCAAGGCACAAACCATCCTGGACAAGGACATTGATAAGCAGAAAAACACAGAGTAAATAAACTCATTCCAACACACAGACAACAAAGAGAAAGCTCTTGACTTGTCAGACTAACAAAACTGAACAAGTTGGCTTCAAAAAACTTCCTCAGGCCTTACTTTTCATGGCTTCAAAAGTCTTCAAACCCCACATTTGCCAGACAAGATATGAAAGGTTGCTGGATGGACCAGAGCATGCCATGCCAACAAGGATTGGTCAGTCCTAGAAGCAAACTCACTAGGCAACCACAGTAAAATTTTTTTCAGTGGGCTGGCTAACCAATAGGTCAAGAGCCAGGCCTAAGAGGGGCAGTATGCAAGGGGCCAGACCATCCTACAGTCATGTCAGACCTCAGAAACCATCCACCAAGGCAACAGACCCTACCTGGCTAGACAGAATCAAAGGTCAGCTGGACACCCTATCAAAACAAAGAAATGCTTCAGATACAAAGGACAATCAAACATTCAGTAAAACTGTCCCTCCTAAAACTATGAAATCCAAAGACACACAACTGGTCATTCAAGTTGAGAAACTACAAACCAAAGAGCTCAGTTCCATACTGCAACAGATAGACTGAGCTGTGGGCCCCCACACCAAGCCACAACATTTTGTTACCACAACACCCACTAGCAGAAAGACAATACTCTAGCAGACCAACCTGACCCCCCTAAAGATGCAACCCAATACTTCATATTAATCTACAGAACATCTCAAAGGAATCGAAAGATCCACCAAAGCACATATGATGCGATCCCCTATGCATGCCAGCAACGCACTTTACTACACAGGTCATCTCACCTCAATGCAGAATACCCTGATGCCACAGATTTACACTCCAAACCAATCACCAGCCAAAAAAATCCTCAAAAACTGATTGGCCCCACCTGCATGGAACAGGACCAGCTCTTCCTTTGATACACAAGGTACTACTAAAATCAAGGAAACATTCTTGACCGCAACTTGAAGAGCACCAGCGACTCAAGGAAAAACTGGTACCCACCACTGAATGGCTTAACTCAGACAAACACAGATGTGGACATCATAACTGAAAAGCAGCTTTAACCTAACAAAACTACAGCCTTATAGCAATCGCCTGTCTAAACTTCCTGCAAAATACATACATCAGCTATTTCACACATATACAACTAGACTGAAACTTGCTGGATAATGGAAACAGCACGAGAATCCAGCGGAATCCTAAAAATAGTCAAACATAGAAATGCAATCAATTCCACAGCAGAACCTTGAACAGATTCAGAAAAATATGTCCTAATCTCATTTTTCAAATCCTTGCGCAGAAAGAAAACATTGAAATAGATGTTGACTGCCTTCCTTTCTACATGCATCATCTATTCTTTCAGAACTAGAATCACATCTGCAAACCTCCCATACATGCATCAGCCTGCACAGCAGAAAGACAGATGTGCTAGAAAACCATTTATGCTCAAAGGAACCCACAGCCATTACAGTCTTTAATCAACAACATCAACTTGGAACCCTGCTTTCCCAACCCCCATTAAACAGCAGCAAAGAATCTTCAGAACTACTGATAATTATCACCATACAAACCAAGGTGGTCAAGAGGAGGTCTCCCAACCTTAGACTAAAAAACTTTTTTCCTAAGCAAAATTGGGTTTAAAGGAAAGAGGGGCAATCCACTAACCTTAATGTCCCATAGAGAGAATATCATAGACATTAACATAGAGGAACCATACAGACAGCTGCTTTAACATTTATCCAGAGTGGTAATAACCAGGAGACTGACCTTATTTGTGACTCTACTTACCCACATTAAAGGGAATTAACAAAAAAAGCAGAAAGAATGAACAACTTTTGCCAACTAATAGAAATAGAAGGGGAAGACACAGGAAGCAAACAACACACAAACAGCCAACCTCACATTACAAGCTGTACCATCTTCACAGGGAAGGCCTCCCTAGTTGAAACAAGACTACATTGAAAAAGCATCTTAGACACTCACGATATACATTGCTCAAGCCATGGAAAAGACCTTTATATTCCATATCCGATGCTCAAACACTACATGCCACACTTCTCATCCTTCCTCTCTTATAAGGACCTTTTATCCTCACTTATTGCTTACTGCAAGGGATCCTTCTTTACCATAAGATTTGTTTGTATATGAGTACCTATGCTAATTGTAGATTGTAGACTGCCGATGCACTACTGCAAGGCAGGCATCCTCCTAGTACTACTTTCCTCCTTACTCCTAGGGGCATTAGCCCTCCTAATAGCTTCTGTACTGATGTCATTATACCGAATATGTCCATTATGTATGTTACCTAATGTTTACACCTGTGTTTATACTAGATGTGGGGGGGAGTCATTTTATGGCATCAGGTTTACTCTCTGTCTGGCTCTTATTGTTGTAGATACTAGAAGTTCACTGATAAGAAATGGCGGTAGGTACCTGTTTTTTATGAACCACCAGAATGGGGTCGGGCACACTACACATCAGCGATTGTCACCGGACTTTCTATCTGTGGCAACTGCATACATCCGCCTGTTGGAGGACAACATCAGCTTTGTGCATCCCCGGGCTATCCGGTTCGGACAATGGCTGATGCCTGATTTTATGGGTTTATTGAAACAGAAAATTATGTTGATTTCTGTTTGTGTGGAAAATAAAGAATTGCAGGAATTATTGCATGCAGAAGAGCAGGTTGGAAAGCATACTTTGCAATGTGGTTTTGATTCCTTGGAGGCCTCTTGCAGGGCCACAGTTACTGGATCTGTGATTAGAAGGCATGCCTGGCTCAAGGAGCAAAATCTGCATGATCATGTTAATGTTAAAATTGTTGGAAGCACCTTTACAGCATGATACTTTGTTTGGTAATAAGGCAGACGAGGTTTTAAAGAAAATGGAAGACAAAGCTAAATCTATGCAAACTGTAAAAGATTTCTTACAAGTGCAGCCACCCAGATTCAGTAGGCACTGGCCTACTAAAAATTGGTCCTTTCCTGTGTCCAGCAGAACCTTACAAGACAAATCCAGGTGCTCAAAAGGCTCTAGATACCAATCACAGGGTTCTTACAGGTCAAAGCAATGGGGTGTCTCTACCTCCAAATCTGGAGGAAACAAAGCACAACCCTACAGTAAGCAGTCTCAATGACTTCCCTTTACCATCACCAAGCACTTATCTTTTGGCAGCCCTCTTGGGGGGAAACTTCATGCTCAAAACTGGCAGTTAATTACCCAGGACAAGTGAATACTAAACATAGTATCCCAGGGGTACAGATTTCATTTTCATATCTGCCACAAAATCAATGGGCAGAGGCTCGGAAACAAGTAAAGTCCCTCATAGATATGGGGGCCATTCAACCAGTACCAGAACAGGAAAAAGGACAAGGGTTTTATTCAAGACTGTTCCTGGTACCCAGAAAAGAGAATGCCTGGCATTGGACATCCCAAAATTCAAAATGCTGTCTTTACAACAGCTGCTGCCCATGCTGGGCAAGAACGCTTGGTTAGTGACTCTAGACTTAATAGAGGCATACCTGCATATCCCAATAAGGGAACTGTGCAGAAGATACCTCCGCTTCAAGGCAGGTGTTATGCATTACCAATTCTCTGCACCGCCCTTTGGCTTATTTACTGCGCCCAGGGTCTTTACAAAGTGCCTGGCACCAGTAATTGCATTTTGCAGACAAAGAAGTATAGAGATCTATCCTTACTTGGACGACTGTCTCATTCAAGCAGAAAACAAGGCCATTCTTCTTCAACATCTGGCATTTGTAAAAAGGCTTCTAACATGCCTAGGGTACACAATAAACGAAAAGAAATCACACAACTGGTACCCTCTCAAAAAATTACATTCCTGGGTGCAAGCTTGAATACAACTGCCCAGATGGCTTACCTTACGCCAGACAAACAAACGCAACAGACTATATACTTCAAACAGGTGGCAACAAAAACCCAGTTATTTGCAAGATAAATTCTGCAGGCTTGGCAGTTCATGGCATCCTGCATTCTACTAATTCCATATTCAAGACTGCATATGAGGAAAAATTGTATCTAAAAAGTTTGTGGAGTCAGCATAGTCACATTCTGGAAACAGTGATTCCTCTCGTTCCCGGCCTACAACAGGAGTTTCTTTGGTGGGCAGAGACATGTCATCAGAACAAGGGATGGTCTTTCACTCTACCCCCCTGCCACCCAAACCCTAACTACAGATGCATCAGACTATGCTTGGGGGGCCCACCTGGCAGGGAGATGCATTCAGGGCATATGGAGCCCAAAACAAATGCATCTGCATATCAACCAGAAAGAGATGCTAGCTGTTCAGAATGCCCTGACAGCCTTCAAGGACTTACTTCATCCAGGACAACTACTGATAAAGATAGACAGCACCACAGTTATATGGTACATAAACAAGCAGGGGGGTACACATTCCTACCCCCTTTGCAGACTAGCCATGGCATTGTGGGAGACAGCCTTGACTTACCAAGTACATCTTCAAGCTCAATTCCTGCCAGGAAAATAAAATATTCTCGCAGACTACCTAAGCAGAAATCTTATGGACCCTCATGAGTGGAAACTGGATCCACAAGTCTTCAGCATGATAACACAGAAATGGAGGAGCCCAGATATAGATCTATTTGCCTCTCCCCAAAATTATCAACTGTACCAGATGTTCATCGTGCATACAGCTGCAGTAATCACATATGGGTTCTCTGCCGTCAGGCGGTCCCTCGGTTGGCCGAATTCCAAATTCTTGGTCCGGCGTTGGTTGTTGTCGCCTTCTTCCCTGACGTCAGTGCGACAGGGATATATAAATCACAGCCGACGCCATATTCTTCAGTCTTTTTTGCCGCGTGGTGCCCAAAGCAGAAGCAGTTCGCAAGTGCCGGTCGGCCAGCTCCTGAATTTACAACAAAATCGGAAACCGAAGTCTTCATTAAAGCTAAGTACCCCGTTGGGGAAACTTTTCTTGCCTCAGACCGATGTCAGACAAAGTTAACAATTGTATTTCTTGTGGGAAGCAAATACCGCATAAGGATTTCCATTCCCTCTGCATACCTTGTTTAGGCCCAGACCACGACGTCTCGGGCTGTCGCTTTTGCGCTACCTTCAATAAACGCACTATTAAGCGTCGGGCGGAGTTCGCCCAACATTATTTTGGTAAAGCCTTTGATTATAAAATGTCATCGGATACTCCAACTACCGTTTTGTCCAAAAAACGAAAGGACAAGGACTGACACGCGAGGTCCGCGGTCTCCACCGACACCACGCCAAAACCGGCTACATGTGGTCCGGTTCTCAGCGAGACGCCTATGCAGTCCCTGACTACCAACGACGCTTTCTTGGCGGTGTCTTCTGTAACCGAGACCGCTGGTACCTCGGCCCTTACTCAGACTACAACCACCGAATCCACAGTGAGTGTTGAGCCTCCTAATGTGGACAGGTCCACTTCCACCCAAGGTGTATTTAGGCCCTCTTCTTCCTTTTCCATTAAGGCCTTCACTAAGTCCAAATCAGCCATGCATCCCAAGAGGCCTGTTGCACAGGGCCCATCCCCAGGCTCCATGCCTAAAAAGTAGATGCTTAAAATGGCTGAGGATTTAATTTCCTATATCAGGGGTTCCCAACCCCCTCCAAACAAGAGACCCAGAGTGGAGGAAGACTCTCCCTCTTATGAACAGGGTTCCATTTTCTCAGAATATTCGGATGTGGAGGAACACTTGTATTCCCCTTATGAAGATTCTGATGCAGAACAGTCCATTCCTTCTGTATCTCCCCCTGAGGATTTTTCTTTTGGGGAGACCTTGCACACCTTGAGGGAACACTTCCATTGGGAAGGCCAAGACTTTTCTGATTCCAAGAAAAGGCTTAGGGAATTTCTTTTGTTACCTCAACACAGGCCTCTGGCTATACCTCCTGTCCTGGACATTCTTGATGATGTTTACTCGGAGGCTTGTCTTAACCCGGATTCCCTGCCTCCTGCACCAGTCAAACCTGATAGGTACTACAGAGTCCCTAACTCTCACCAATTTCTTTTCAAAAGCCATAATGCTGACCCTGAAACCATTTCTCAAGGCCCCAAGGGAATGAAGGCCTCTACTGCCAAGAATCCACTACCTTCCGATAGAGAATCTAGATCCTTAGAAAGATGGGGGAGAAAGGTATACACCTCGGCCACCCTAGCCATGAGGGCCTTAAATTGTCAGTTCCATATTCTTAAATACCAACAGTTTCTGTTATCACAATTAAGAAACAAAATGTCTCAACCTGAACAACCAGATTTGAAGGAATTGCAGGATATGATGCATAGTGCAGAACAAGTGGGTAAACACACCTTACAATGTGGTTATGATGCCTTAGAGGCCTTAAGTAGAGCTGCTGCTGCTACAGGAGCAATCATTCGTAGACATGCCTGGCTTAGGGAACAAAACTTGCCTGATCATGTTAAAGCTAAACTACTAGATGCTCCTTTACAAAAGGATGTGCTATTTGGTACTAATGCTGAGGAGATACTACGGAAAATGGAAGAAAAAGCTAAATCTATGCAAACTGTCAAGGCTTTTCTACAGGTACAGCCACCTCGTTTTAGCAGAAATTGGCCTTCAAAAAATTGGTCCTTTCCAGCCACAGACAAGCCCCAGAGAGGTAGATACAGACGCTCAAGGGGCAGAGGGCAATCTCAAGGATCATATAGAGGCAGACAATGGCAAACTCAAGCACCAAGAGGTGGCGAATACGGTGCACAACAATACAGAAAGCAAACCCAATGACTTCCTCCTTTTCATGCCAAGCAAGTCTCAGCTGGCAGCTCCCTTGGGAGGAAAGCTGGCACTATTTTCAGGAAATTGGCACATTATCACAACAGACAAATGGATCCTGGACATAATAAACAGAGGCTACAGATTTCATTTTCACACTCTTCCAAAAATGAGAGGCATGCCAAACCTGCCACACAATCAAAGGGCAGAGGCATAAATACAAATTACAAAACTCATGGACATGAAAGCCATTCAAGAGGTTCCTACTCATGAACAAGGTCAAGGTTTTTATTCCAGACTTTTCCTGGTACCAAGAAAAGGAACCAACTGGAGACCCATTTTGGACTTCTCCATCCTAAATACATTTCTACTTGTACCAAAATTCAAGATGCTCACATTACAGCAACTTCTTCCCATGCTGGGCAAGGAGTTTTGGCTGGTAACATTGAACCTCAACGAGGCATACCTGCATGTCCCAATCAGACAAAGCTGCAGAGGATGCCTCAGATTTCTTGCAGGTTCAATCCACTATCAATTATCTGCATTGCCCTTTGGCTTATCTACTGTGCCCAGAGTATTCACGAAATGCCTGGCATCAGTAGTTGCCTACTGCAGACTTCAAGGGATACAAATTTACCCTTATTTGGACGACTGCCTGATCCAAGCGGACAGCAAGCACACTCTTCTGGAACATCTGGCTTATGCAACATGGTTACTGAATTCTCTGGGATACACAATTAACAAAGAGAAATCCAGGCTAACACCATCTCAGAAAATAACTTTCCTGGGTGCCAACTTGGACACAAACACCCAGATGGCCTATCTTACACCAGAAAAACAAGGGCAACTAACACAGTACTTCAAAACACTAGCAAATTGTACTAGGCTTACTGCAAGGAAAATCCTGCAGGCTCTGGGCTTCATGGCATCTTGCATTCTTTTAATCCCATGTGCAAAGTTGCATATGAGAAAACTTCAATGGTACCTAAAAAACCTATGGTCTCAACACAGCCAAAATTTGGAAACAATAATACCAATAATTCCATGTTTGCAAAAGGAATTTCTATGGTGGGCCCAAGCATGTCATACAAATACAGGCCTCCCATTCTGCCAGCCTCAAGCAAATCAAGTCATCACAACAGACGCCTCAGATTACGCCTGGGGGGTGCACATGGCAGGCAGGTGCATTCAGGGCAAATGGTCCCAAAAGGAAAAGCACCTTCACATCAATCAAAAAGAAATGCTAGCAGTAATAAATGCAGTTACAGCATTCAAGGACCTCCTGCACCCAGGACAATTATTGATAAGAACAGACAACACCACAGTAATGTGGTACATAAACAAGGAGGAACACATTCATATCCCCTGTGCAGACTAGCCATGACACTTTGGAACTTGGCTCTGGAATGGCAAATCAAACTTCAAGCACAGTACTTGCCAGGTTTGGAAAACACTCTGGCAGACAATCTAAGCAGAAATATGACAGATCCACACGAATGGAAACTACATCCACAGGTGTTTACAAAGATAATCCAAGCATGGGAAAGGCCAGACATAGATCTCTTCGCCTCCCACAGGAACCATCAACTGGAAAAGTTTTGCTCAAGGACTTTTCATCCAAAGGCCTGGAGGGTGGATGCCCTTTCATTCAGTTGGACAGCATGGACAGTGTACGCTTTCCCACCTCTGCATCTTCTACCCAAGGTGCTCCTGAAAGCAAGAGCAGACAGACCGAAGATGATTGCTCCAGACTGGCCAAGACAGCACTGGTACCCACTCCTAAGGAGCCTAACACACACTCCTCCCTGGCCTCTACCTCTAATGCCTCTTCTGCTGACTCAGCACAGCTACAAAACTCTTCACAGTCAGCTGAAAACACTCAATCTTGCTGCATGGAAAATTCCTTAACACCTCAGCAGACCCTACTCTCCAAAGAGGTGCAGGATGTCATTCTGGAGGGCAGAAGGCCATCTACTCGGAACACTTACTCAGCAAAATGGAAACGGTTTTGCTCTTGGAATGAGAAAAAAGGCCAGGATCCTAGAAAACTGAATTTGCCTCAGGTATTACAGTATCTAGCTGAGTTGCTGAACAGTGGACTTTCATTTTCCTCCATAAAAATCCATGCCTCAGCCATTTCTGCAGAATTCAACACGGATCCACCGTTATTCTCTCACCCACTTTTAAGGCAATTCCTCAGAGGGGCTAAGAATATAAGACCACCAAGGAAACAACCAGTGCCAGCCTGGGATCTTAATTACATTCTAGAAAAATTAACATTGCCTCCCTTTGAACCAGCTGCCTCAACAGATTTACAATACTTGTCCTGGAAAACAGCTTTCCTTCTGGCCATTACCTCAGCTCGTAGGGTTTCGGAACTTCAAGCCCTCATGGCTGTGCAGCCCTTTCTTATCTTCCATCAGGACAGGGTTTCCCTTCAAACCAACCCGTCATTTATGCCTAAAGTTGTATCCAGGGTAGCTTTAAATTAAGCCATACACTTACCTACCTTTTACCCCAATCCTCAAAACAAAGGGGAAAGGCTGCTACATTCCTTAGACATCCATAGACAGCTATGTTACTTTTTGGACAGAACAAAGCCTTTCAGGAAATCACAACAACTCTGTGTCTTATGCTGTAGGAGCTCAAGGGAAGCCTGTTACCAGACAATCTCTAAATGGATAGGCCACTGCATACGATTTTGTTACTCCCATCATGGGAAATCTGTCCCTGTAGGCATCAGACCACACTCCACCAGGGCCACAGCTACCTCTACAGCCTTCCTCAGAGGAGTTCCTACCAAAGATATCTTGGAGGCAGCCACTTGGAGTTCTGTACATACCTTCACAAAACACTACCACCTGCCTTTATATTCCAAAACTAGAGCAGGCTTTGCTACTGCTGTGTTGCAGGGCATTCTGGCTCATCCCAGTTCTATGTAGTGCCTACCACCCTGTGCGTAGCTTTGGGATTCTACCCGTAGGTGATTACTGCAGCTGTATGCACAATGAACATAGTACAGTTTTGTACCTACCATAAATGTAGATGTTCGAGTGCTAATACAGCTGCAGTACAAGTTTCCCTCCCTCCTTCCCCTCTAGGTACAGGACTAGTGGCTAACACCTCCTCATACAACCTATTTTGGGTTATCCTCCTATGGTGTATTTGCTTGCAACTACTCTTTTTTGATAACACTGCATTGCTTGTATATATTACATATATATATATATATATATATATATATATATATATATATATATATATATAATATTTATCTATTGCCTTCCTTTTGGGGGCACCTGACATCTGGGGCAAGAAAGACTGAAGAATATGGCGTCGGCTGTGATTTATATACCCCTGTCGCACTGACGTCAGGGAAGAAGGCGACAACAACCGACGCCGGACCAAGACTTTGGAATTCGGCCGACCGAGGGACCGCCTGATGGCAGAGAACCCATATGTGATTACTGCAGCTGTATTAGCACTCGAACATCTACATTTATGGTAGGTACAAAACTGTACTTTCTGCACAGGGACTTATCACAGACAAGCATGGAAAGTAGATGCCCTATCCTTCAGTTGGAAAAACCTATCAGTCTGCGTCTTTCCTCCTCTAGCTCTTCTCCCCAAGGTCTTACTAAAGGTCAGACAGGAAAAACCAAAAATGATCATAATTGCCCCGGACTGGCCTCGCCAGCACTGGTTCCCACTTCCAAGGAATATGTCTCAACTCCCTCCTTGGTACTTGCCTCAAATACCTCATCTACTGTCTCAGCAGAGCAATCAAATTCTGAACACTCCGCTCCAAACTTTGAACCTGGCAGCATGGCTGATCATGTAATTATTCAAACAACACCTCTCAGTAAATCTGTGATGGATGTCATTTTGGAAGCCAGAAGGCCTAGTACTAGAAAATCTTATGCTGGTAAATGGAAGAGATTCTGTGCTTTGAACCAAGCACAAGGAACGGACACAGCAAAAACAAATATTCCTCAGATGTTACAATACTTTTCTGAGATGTTTGACAAGGGCCTATCTTTTTCTTCAATAAAAATCCATGCCTCTGCCTTCTCGGCTCATTACAACACGGAGTCTCCCATCTTTTCTCATCCTCTGCTAAAACAGTATCTTAGAGGGGCCATAAATTTAACGCCTCCCAGAAGAGCACCAACTCCTGCATGGGACCTCAATTTTGTGCTGGAAAAACTCACCCTGCCTCCTTTTGAACAAGCAGCTACTGCAGATATAAAGTTTTTATCTTGGAAAACAGCTTTCTTTTTGGCAATCACTCCAGCAAGAAGGGTTTCAGAACTACAGGCCCTCATGGCTGTGGAGCCTTTTATTACATTTTGCCTGGACAGGGTGTCCGTCAGGACCAATCCTTCCTTTATGCCTAAGGTGGTATCTAGTGTTGCTCTTAACCAAACTATTCACCTGCTAACATTTTACCCAAATCTGCAGAAAAAGGGGGAGCTGATTCTGCATTCATTGGACATACACAGACAACTAAGATTCTACTTAAACAGGACCTAATCTCTAAGAAAGTCTGAGCAACTACTGGTGGCATTTGCTGCAGGAACAGAGGGGAAGGCTATATCAAAGCAGACTATTTCTAAGTGGATAAGCCACTGCATTCATTTCTGCTACTTGCATCATGGTAAACCAGTGCCCAAGGGAATCAGGTCACATTCCACCAGGGCTGCCTCTACCTCAGCAGCCTTTCTCAGAGGAGTTCCAGCCAAAGACATTCCAGAAGCTGCTACTTGGAGCTCTGTTCATACTTTTACAAAGCATTATCATTTGCCTCTCTTCTCAAAGTCCAGGGCAGGCTTTGCCACTGCAGTTCTGCAGGGCCTTATAGCCGCTCGTAATGCTATTTAGTTCCATCCTCCCATCCATAGCTTTGGGATTCTACCCAAATGTAATGACTGCAATAGTGAAACACTAAGAACACAGTACAGTTGTGTACACTTACCATAAATGTAGATGTTCGAGTGTATTCACTGTTGCAGTTTGGGTTACCCACCCGCCATCCCGCTTTCTTTTTTCTAGAACTTCTCTTTCCTTCACTATATTCTAAAGCCTTTGTGGTGTATTTTCTCTTAGATGAAGGCAAAGTTTATGTGGCTAAAAGTGCATTTACATATATATTGCTGTTTATTTATATATACATATTTTTTGCTCCCCTTTTGGGGGCACCTGACATCTGAGGCAAGAAAAACTGAATAAAATGCCGTCGACTGCATGTTTTATACCCCTGACAACCTGACGTCATGGAAGAGAAGACAGCAACCGATGCAGGACCCAAGACTTTGATATTCAGGCTGACTGAAGGCAACCTGCCAGCAGATTACCCAAATGTAATGACTGCAATAGTGAATACACTCGAACATCTACATTTATGGTAAGTGTACACAACCGTACTTTTTGATGCATTAGAAGCATCTTGCAGGGCTGCACTCACTGGGTCTGTACTGAGAAGGCATGCTTGGCAGAAGGAACAAATCTTGCCAGATCATGTCAAAGCAAAATTACTAGATGCTCCTTTAAATCAGGACCATTTGTTTGGTACCACAAAGACGCACTTACCCGAATACATAAACGCCGACACGTCTCCATAAAACCACGTAAACATCGATCATCCTGAAGCGCGAAATCCGAAACGTCGAATCATCATGGTTGGCCCTTTTGTGGTATAGCTCCGTAAGGTAAGTGTGCAATAGTTATGGACCTTAGGGTTAGGGTGCAGGGTTAAGGCAAGTGCATAGATGGTAATGTATGTGAGATTTAGTGTAGGGTTAGATGTAGGGTTTTGTTTACGTGTATGTGTGTGGATTATTTATTTTGTTTGGGTATAGCTTGTTAAGGTAAATGTGCAATAGTTACGGACCTTAGGGTTAGGGTGCAGGTTAAGGTAAGTGCATAGATGGTGGTATATGCAAGATGTAGTGTAAGGTTAGAAGTAGAGTTTAGTTTAGGGTTAGAGGTAGGGTTTTGGTTGGTGTATGTATGTGTTTTAGTTTGTTTGGGTAGGTAGTATGTAGCGGGTGGTGGGGTGGGACAAGTATGACGGTTCAAGCTTTTGAATTTCGCGGTTTAGGGCATTCACTGTATTCACTGTTCACGGAATATGTGTCGGCGTTTTTGTATTCACTTATTAGGGCTTTCGAGTTTGCAATATAGACCCAAGCAGAAGTGCTGCTTAAAAAGATGGAGGAAAAAGCTAAATCTATACAAACTGTCAAAGATTTCTTACAGGTGCAGCCACTTAGATTCAGGAGGCATTTGGTTTTTAAAAACTGGTCCTTTCCAGCCTTTCCCAAGCCTTCTCAGTCCAATCCCAGGGGACACCGACCACCAAGACTACAGTCCCAGGGTATGCAGAGATCTAAACAATGGAGTGCTCCCACCTCTAAAACAGGGAGTGTTAAGCCACCCCCTTATGGAAAACGTTCACAATGACTTTTCAGTTATCCTTCCCAGCCATGCCTAATTACGTGCGCCCCTAGGAGGAATACTTGCCCTTCATGCAAAAAACTGGATGTCCATTACTCAGGACAGATGGGTTCTAAACATTGTATCCCAGGGATACAGATTCTACTTCCATTCACTGCCAACCCCAAGTGGGTTGCCAAACCTTTCTCCAAACCAGTGGGCAGAGGCTCAAAAGCAAGTACTTTCCCTTCTCAATATCAGGGCTATTCAACCTGTTCCAAGTAAAACAAAGGGGACAGGGTTTCTACTCCGGACTGTTCGTGGTGCCCATAAAAGAGGGCTCTTGGTGCCCTATCCTGGATCTATCAATTCTCAACACCGTTCTGGTGGTCCCAAAATTCACAATGCTTACTCTGCAGCAGCTTCTCCCAATGCTAGCCAAGGATGCCTGGTTAGTCACCCTAGACTTAATAGCAGCTTATCTGCACATCCCCATAAGGGAGTCTTGCAGGAAATATCTACATTTCAGGGCAGGCTGTATGCACTATCAGTTCTCTGAACTTCCCTTTGGCTTATCTACTGCGCCCAGAGTATTCACAAAGTGCCTGGCTCCTCCAGCCATTGCATACTGCAGGCAGAGAAATATTCAAATTTACCCATACTTGGACAATTGCCTGATTCAGGCAGACAGTCAGGATTTGCTACTTCAGCACCTGGCAATTGTGAAAGACTCCTAACTTCACTGGGGTACACTAACAAAAATAAATCACAACTGGTGCCCAGTAAAAAATTGTATTCATGGGAGCAAGCTTGAACACAACTTCCCAGATGGCATTCCTCACTCCAGAAAAACAGATCTATTTGGCAAACTACTTCAAACTAATGGCCACCAAAATTCAGCTATCTGCAAGGAAAATACTGCAAGCCGTAGGGTTAATAGCCTCATACATTATGCTAATTCCATATGCAAGACTGCATATGAGGAAACTTCAGTGGTACTTAGAAAGTCTTTGGTGTCAACATTTTCAGGACCTGGAAACAGTGATTCCTATCATACCCAGTCTAAGCGCAGAGTTCCTTTGGTGGCCAGAAACATGCAACCACAACAAGGGACTGCTTTTCACTCAACCCCTCGCCGCCCAAACCCTGACAACAGACTCCTCAGACTATGCATGGGGGGACTCACATGGCAGGCAAATGGAGCCCAGGACAAATTCTCCTGCGTATCAATCAAAAAGAGATGCTAGCTATACAGAATGCTCCGACAGCCTTCATATGCCTAATCCCTTCCAGGACAGCTCCTGATAAAGACAGACAAACACCACAGTTATGTGGTACATAAACAAGCAGGGGGGAACCCATTCTTACCCAATCTGCAGGTTAGCCATGGCCCTGTGGATCACAGCCTGAGCAACCAAGTGCACCTACAAGCTCAATTCCTGCCAGGCAAACAAAATTCACTGGCAGATGACTTGAGCAGAAATCTACTGGACCCACATGAGTGGAAATTGGAGCTCAACTCCTTTAAACTTCTAATCCAGAGGTGGGGACAACGGAGGTGGACGTCTTTGCCTCCCCTGAGAACCACCAACTGAGCAAATTCTGCACCAGGAACCCTCACAGCAGGGCCTGGAAGGTGGATGCCCTTCTTCACATAGGAAAACCTCTCATTTTATGCCTTTCCCCCTCTGCCCCTCCCCTCGAAAGTAATCAAGATCAAACAGGACAGGGCAAGGGTAATTCACCCTGGCACCTACATTTCACACCTTCCCTGCTGTCTCAGCAGGAGGGACAGATTTTCCATCCACAGTTGCAAACCCTAAACCTTGCAGCCTGGCTTATCCCCTGAATACACCACCAGCAACCCTCAGTCCTCTCTTGGAAAACAGCCTTGCTTCTAGCCATTACTTCAGCAAGATGAGTGTCTGAGTTACAGGCACTAATGGCTGTGGAACCCTTCATTATTTTCCATGCTGACAGGGTTTCCCTCAGGACTAACCCATCCTTTATGCCTAAGGTGGTATCCAGTGTGGTTCTAAACTAATCCATCCATTTGCCAACCTTCTTCCCTAATCCTCAGAATAAAGGGGAAAGGATCCTGCACTCCTTGGACGTGCACAGACAGCTCAGGTTCTACCTTGACAGGACTAAACCTTTCAGAAAATCTGACCAGCTGCTAGTCAGCTTTGCTACAGGGGAGAGGGCAAGGCCATTTCAAAGCAAACTATTTCCAAATGGATAGCATACTGCATCCATTTCTGTTACAAGCACCATGGAAAACCTACTCTACCAAGGATCAGAGCACATTCCACTAGGGCTACATCCACCTCTACAGCATTTCTCAGGGGAGTCCCTACCAGGGACATCCTGGAAGCTGCAACCTGGAGTTCTGTACACACCTTCACCAAGCATTACCACTTACCCATTTTTTTCTAAACCCAGAGCCGGATTTGCTGCAACAGTCTTACAAGGCCTGCTAGCCAGCCCTAAAACTTCCTGACTGCCTCCACCCTTCCTCAGCTTTGGGAATCAACCCAAGTGTGATGACTGCAACAGTGAAACACAAAGAACATAATACAGTTGTGTACACTTACCATGAATGTAGATATTCAAGTGTATTCACTATTGCAGTCCTGGTTTCCCTCCCTCCAGACCCCTGTTTTCTCTATTCTTCCTGCGTATCATCTTTATGGCCATTTTTATGGCTGTGGTATTTACTTTTTACTGGGGTGTTCCACACCATATAATAGCTTCCTAGTTTGGGGGCTCCTGACATTTAGGGCAAGAAAAACTGACGTAATGGCATCGGCTCCATGTTTTATACCCCTGACGTCATGGAAGAGGAGACAGCATCCGACACAGAAATCCCAAGACTCTGGTATTCGGGCCGACTGAGGACTACCTGCAGGCAGATAACACAAGTGTGATGACTGCAACAGTGAATACACTTGAACATCTACATTTATGGTAAGTGTACACAGCTGTACTTTCTGGAACAGTCTTTCTCGGTTCTGGGCTCCCTTCCCTGTTCGTTGGTGGGGAGGGTTCTAGCTTTCAAGGCCGTGCAGAGAGCTGTGACTGCTGCAGTCAGACAGTCGGTGTCTTTCACTTCGGAGCAAGTGTCCTTTCTTCTCGCGCCTAGATATTCATCTTGCAGTCCCACTGAGTCAGCGAGTGCGAAGACCACAAGAGTCTAATAACAGTTCTCTCCTCTTCTGATGTCTCCCCAGATCACCCTACTGAGGATGTCCCTAAGAAGAAAACGTGCAAGAGGAAGCACTTGGATACCCCAGAGGAATCTATCACAGAAGACGCGACATCAGGGAATGTGAGGGATCCCCAAGGTCACCTCCTGATGGGAGACTTCCTGGAAATATTGAAGCAGTCGCTAAATCCCTCTTCCAAGGAGTCAGTGTACTTTCAGGCCTCCGGCACTCGACCCTCTACATCTTGGGTGACCCCACCCGCTGACAAGCTCATTCAGTTGATCTCTCAGGGGTGTGGAAAGTCTCTGATACTGTTGAACCTATCCCCAGGAGACCTGACCAAATTCTGTTCACCCCAGAAGACAAAACAGTTTTGAGCCAAAGGGTTAGCTGTTGATGCCATGGTCATGGCAGCAGCCACAAAGAAAGAGCCTGCCAAAGAGAGTTTCTCTCTCCATCTACCCAACAGAGAGTCTTGGGCGATGGATAGGTTTGGGAAGTGGGTCTGTGCTTCATCAACCTTTACCTTAAGGTCCTTGAATTTCTTAGCACACTTCAGCAGACTTTAGAAGGATCTGGTCAGGGAGTTATTGGATACCCTCGCAGGAACAGTTTCTGAGGACGTCCTAGAAAAGGTGGCTTCCCAGTTGACTGCTCGGCAGTCTGTGTCCAATTTGTCCATGAGGCCCATTGCTCATACTGCTGAAGGGATCACCAGAGCAGCGGGTTCAGGTGTTGCCATTAGGAGACCATATTCCATATGCAAGACTGCTTATGAGGAAACTTCATTGGTACTTAAAACTCTCTGGTGTCAACATTCTCAGGACCTAGAAACACTCCTATCATTTCTTGTCTAAGGAAAGAGTTCCTTTGGTGGGCAGAGGCTTGCAACCACAAGGGACTCCCTTTCACTCAACCCCTCGCCGCCTAAACCCTGACAACAGACGCATCAGACTATGCATGGGGGCTCACATGGCAGGCAAATGGAGCCCAGGACAAATTCACTTTCATATCAATCAAAAAGAAATGTTAGCTGTACATAATGCACTGACAGCCTTCAACTACCTTATCCTTCCAGGACAACTCTTGATAAAGACTGATACCACAGTTGTGTGGTACATAAACAAGCAGGGGGAACTCATTCCTACCCACTCTGCAGGTTAGCCATGGCCCTGTGGAAAAACGCCTTGAGCAATCAAGTGTACTTGCAAGCTCAGTTCCTACCAGGCAAACAAAATTCACTGGCAGACGACTTAAGCGGAAGTCTACTGGACCCACATGAGTGGAAACTGAAACCCAACCCATTCAAACTTCTGATCCACAGGTGGTGGACACCAGAGGTGGACCTCTTTGCTTCCCCCTCAAAACCATCAGTTGAGCAAATTTTGCACCAGAAGTCCCCACAGCCAAGCATGGAAAGTGGATGCACTATCCTTTACATGGGAAAACCTCTCAACCTATGCCTTTCCTTCTCTGCCCTCCTCTCAAAAGTACTACTCAAGATCAAACAGGACAGGACAAAGGACAGTCCTTATTGCACCAAACTGGCCATGCCAGCACTGGTACCCACTCCTACGCAGTCTGACAGCAGTGCCACCCTGGCAACTACATCAGACCCCTTCTCTGCTGTCCCAGCAGGAGGGACAGTTTATGCATCCTCGGCTGCAAACCCTGAAACTTGCAGCCTGGGTTATTCCCTGAATACAACATCAGCAACCCTCAGCAAACAGGTGATGGATGTCATCCTTGAGGCCAGGAGGCCTAGTACTAGGAAGTCCTATTCAGAAAAATGGAAAAGATACTGTTCTTGGAGCCAGTCTCAAGGAAAGGACACAGTCATGCCCACCTTAACTCAGATCCTACATTATCTAGCAGAGCTACTTCACAAAGGCCTATCCTTCTCATCAGTTAAGATTCATGACTCTGCCATCTCAGCTCATTACAATACTGAGCCACCCCTCTTCTCTCACCCTCTGATCAAGCAGTTCCTGAGAGGAGCTAACAATTTAATACCCCTGAGGAAAGCTCCCACTCCTGCCTGGGACCTTAACTTTGTACTAGAGAAGCTCACACTTCCCCCTTTTGAGCCTGCTGCTACAGCATAGTTAAATTTCCTCTCTTGGAAAACTGTCTTACTTCTAGCCATCACTTTAGCAAGAAGAGTCTGAGTTGCAGGCTCTTATGGCTGTGGAACTCTTCATTATTTTCCATGCGGACGGTTTCCCTCAGCACTAACCCATCATTTATGCCTAAGGTGCTATCCAGTGTGGCTTTAAACCAATCCATCCATTTACCAACCTTTTTCCCTAATCCTCAGAATAAAGGGGAAAGTATCCTGCACTCCTTGGATGTGCACAGACAGCTCAGGTTCTGCCTTGACAGGACTAAGCCTTTCTGAAAGAAAAACTGACCAGCTGCTAATCAGCTTTGCTGTAGGGGCAGAGAGCAAGGCCATTTCAAAGCAAACCATTTCCAAATGAATAGCACACTGCATCCATTTCTGCTACAAACACCATGGAAAACCTATGCCACAGAGGATTAAAATTCATTCCACTAGGGCTACCTCAACCTACAGCATTTCTCAGGGGGAGTACCTACCAGGGGCATCCTGGAAGCTGCAACCTGCAACCTGGAGATGTTCTTCGTGTTTCACTGTTGCAGTCATCACATTTGGGTTATCCGCTTGCAGTAGCCCTCAGTCGGCCTGATTATCAGTCTTGGGTCCTGCGTCAGTTGCTGTCTCATCTTCCATGGCGTTGGGTAGTCTGGTATAAAGCATGCAGCTGACACTATTACATCAGTCTTTCTTGCCATGCAGTGTCCGAAGCAGAAGCAGTTTGCAAGTGCCGGTCGGCCAACTCCTGAAATTTTAGTTTTCGAGTTTCAGAACCGAAGTCTTCAACTAAAGCCAAGTACCCCGTTGGGGAAACTTTTCCTTGCTCTAAACCGATGTCAGTAAAAGTCAGTAATTGTATTTCTTGTGGAAAGCAAATACCTTATAAAGATTTTCATTTGTACTGTATTCCTTGCCTAGGCCCTGACCACGACGTACCTCGCTGTTGGCTTTGTGCCTTATTTAAACAACGATCGATTCGTCGTCTGTATATTTACGCTTCTAAATATTTTGTTACATGGTTCAATTATCCAGATACGTCTTTGGTAAGCCATCCGGCTACCGACATTCCAAAAAAAAAAGCAAAGATAAAGACAGAGACAGGCCGCCTAGGTCCAAACCTGCGACGACACTTCTCCTAAGCTTGTCACCAGTTCGCCGGTACTCAGTGAGGTGCTTTCGCAGCCCATGATACCCGCTACTTAAGATTCACAGGCCTCTACTGAGACCCATTCGGAGTCCGGTATGCCATGAGATGCTTCAACTGTGGAACCTGCGGATGTCTCTACCTTGGATGGGTCCGGAGCCACTGTGCAGGCACTGGCTTCTGAGGGTGTATTCAGGCCTACTGACTTGCATATTAAACCAATGCCATCTTTTTCTTCAAGGCCTAAAACTCGAACCATGCCTAGAAAACCGACGCCCAGACCACATGGTCAGGCCTCTGTGCCTAAAAAACAAATAAGAATGGCTGAAGACCTTGTTACTTTAATAAGGGGAAGCCAACCTTCCCCCTCTGAGATCTAGGACTGAATTTGCTTATGATACTTCTGAGCAGGATTCTGAATTTTCTGATGTTCATCGTACATACAGCTGCAGTCATAACTGATGGGTTTTCCTGCCGTCAGGCGGGTCCTCAGTCGGCCGAATTCCAAAGTCTAGGTCCGGCGTCGGTTGTCGTCGCCTCCTCCCTGACGTCAGTGCGCCAGGGGTATAAAAGAACCAGCCAATGCCATTTTCTTCAGTCTTTCTTGCCGCGCGGTGCCCAAAGCAGAAGCAGTTCGCAAGTGCTGGTCGGCCAGCTCCTGAGATTACGAATATTTTGCAACTGAAGTCTTCTTGAAAGCTAAGTACCCCGTTGGGGAAACTTTTCTTGCCTCAGACTGACGTCAGACAAAGTTAATAATTGCATTTCATGTGGGAAGCAAATACCGCATAAGGATTTTCATTCCCTCTGCATTCCTTGCTTAGGCCCAGACCACGACGTCTCGGCCTGTCTTTTTTGTGCTACATTCAACAGATGCACCATTAAGCGTCAGGTGGAGTTCGCCCAACACTATTTTGGCAAAAAATGTAATTACATTATGTCGTCGGATACTCCGACTCCAGTTTTGAGTAAAAGACGCAAAGATAAGGACCGACATACGAGGTCCGCGGCTTCTACCGACACCACGCCAAAGCCGACTACAGGTGGTCCGGTTGAGGCGCCTACGCAGCCCCTGACTACCGACGACACTTCATTGGCGGTGTCTACTGTGCCTGAGGTTGCAGGCTCTTCGGCCCACACCCCGACTACAGATACCGAAGCCACCCTTGGCGGGGAAACTCAGAGTTTAGACAGGCCTGCCACCTCTCAAGGTGTCTTCAGGCCTTCTTCTTTTTCCATTAAGGCTTTCACTAAGTCTAAAGCAGCCATGCATACCAAAAGACAAGCTCCACAGGGCCCCTCTCAAGGCCCCATGCCTAAAAAGCAGATGCTCAAAATGGCTGAGGATTTGATTACTCTTATCAGGGGTTCTCAACCCCCCCCGGACAAAAGGCCCAGAGTGGAGGAAGAATCCCACTCCTTGGACCAGGCCTCCATTATTTCAGAACATTCTGATGACCAGGAACATTCATACTCCCCTTTTGAAGATTCTGATGCAGAGGTGTCCATTCCCTCTGTCCCCCCCCCCCCCCGAGGATTACTCTTTTTGGGGAAACCTTGCATACCTTGAGGGAACACTTCCACTGGGAAGGCCAAGAATACTCAGACTCCAAGAAAAGGCTTAGGAATTTTCTCTTGCTCCCTCAGCACAGGCCTCTGACTATACCTCCTGTCTTAGACATTCTAGATGATGTGTATTCGGAGTCCTGCCTTAACCCAGACTCTTTACCTCCAGCCCCTGTCAAGCCTGACAGGTATTACCGGGTTCCTGACTCACACCATTTCCTATACAAAAGCCATGCTGCTGACCCAGAAACTATCTCACAGGGCCCCAAGGGAATGAAGGCCTCCACTGCTAAAAATCCATTACCTTCAGAGACAGATTCCAGAGCTTTAGAAAGGTGGGGGAAAAAGGTATACACCTTGGCCACCTTAACCATGAGGGCATTAAACTAACAGTTCCATATGTTAAAGTACCAACAGTTTCTGTTATCACAGTTGAGAAGCAAAATGTCACAACCTGAACAACCGGACTTGAAGGAGTTGCAGGATTTGATACATAGTGCAGAACAAGTGGGTAAACATACCTTGCAATGTAGTTTTGATGCTTTAGAGGCCTCATGTAGAGCTGCTGTTACAGGATCAGTCATACGTAGACATGCCTGGCTCAAAGAGCAAACCTTACCAGATCATGTCAAAGCTAAATTACTAGATGCCCCTCTGCAAAAAGATGTATTATTTGGTGTTAAAGCTGAGGAGGTATTAAAGAAAATGGAGGAAAAGGCTAAATCAATGCAAACAGTGAAAGATTTCCTACAGGTACAATCTCCACGTTTCAGTAGAAATTGGCCTTCCAAAAATTGGTCCTTTCCAGCCACGGACAGACCCCATAGAGGTAGATACAGGCGCCCGAGGGGCAGAGGGCAATCTCAAGGATCGTTTAGAGGCAGACAATGGCAAGTACCTACACAAAGAGGTGGTGAGGATAGTTCACAGCCATTCAGAAAGCAGACCCAATGACTTTCCCCTTTGCATGCCAAGCAAGGCTCAAATGGCAGCACCTTAAGGCGGAAAACTGGCATTATTTTCAAAAAATTGGCATATTGTCACAAAAGACAAATGGATCCTGGACATTATAGACAGAGGCTACAGATTCCATTTTCACACCCTTCCAAAAATGAGAGGCATGCCAAACCTGCCACACAATCCAAGGGCAGAGGCACAAAAACAAATTTCAGATCTCATGGACATGAAAGCTATTCAAGAGGTACGTACACAAGAACAAGGTCAAGGTTTTTACTCCAGACTATTCCTGGTTCCAAGGAAAGGAAAAGATTGGAGACCTATTTTGGACCTATCCATCCTAAACACATTTTTACTCGTGCCAAAATTCAAGATGCTCACATTACAGCAGCTTCTTCCCATGCTGGGCAAGGAGTCTTGGCTGGTAACATTGGACCTCAAGGAGGCATACCTGCATGTCCCAATCAGACAAGATTGCAGAAGATACCTCAGATTTCTTGCAGGTTCAACCCATTATTAATTCTCTGCATTGCCCTTTGGCTTATCTACTGTGCCCAGAGTATTCACGAAATGCCTGGCATCAGTAATTGCCTACTGCAGACTTCAAGGGATACAAATATACCCATATTTGGACGACTGCCTGATTCAAGTGGACAGCAACCACATACTTCTGAAACATCTGGCTTTTGTAATAATGTTGTTGAATTCTCTGGGATACACAATCAACAAAAAGAAATCAAGGCTAATACCCTCTCAAACAATAATTTTCCTGGGTGCCAACTTGGACACAAACACCCAGATGGCCTACGTCACGCCAGAGAAACGGGGGCAGCTAACTCGATACTTCAGAAAACTAGCAAATTTCACCAGGCTGACTGCAAGGAAAATCCTGCAGGCTCTGGGATTCATGGCATCTTGCATCCTACTAATCCCATGTGCAAAGCTGCATATGAGGAAACTTCAATGGTACTTGAAAAACCTATGGTCTCAACACAGCCACAGTTTGGAAACAATAATACCACTGATTCCATGTCTTCAAAAGGAATTTCTGTGGTGGGCTCAAGCATGCCAAAGAAACACAGGTCTCCCATTTTGCAAGCCTCAAGCAAATCAAGTCATCACAACAGACGCCTCGGACTACGCCTGGGGGCGCACATGACAGATCGGTGCATTCAGGGCAAATGGTCCCAAAAAGAAAAGCACTTACACATCAATCAAAAGGAAATGCTAGCAGTAATAAATGCTGTTATAGCTTTCAAAAACCTTCTGCATCCAGGTCAGCTATTGATAAGCACAGACAACAACACAGTAATGTGGTACATAAACAAACAGGGGGGAACCCAATCATACCCCCTATGCAGGCTGGCCATGTCTCTTTGTAACATGGTTCTGGAATTACAAATCGAACTTCAAGCACAGTACTTGCCAGGCAAGGAAAACACGCTGGCAGACAACCTAAGCAGAAATATGACAGATCCACACGAATGGAAGTTGCATCCACAAGTTTTTACAGAGATAATTCAAGCATGGGGAAGGCCAGACATAGATCTCTTTGCTTCCCACAAAAATCACCAATTGGCAAAATTCTGCTCAAGGACCTTTCATCCACAGGCCTGTAGAGTGGACGCACTCTCTTTCAGTTGGACAACAATGACAGTTTATGCCTTTCCACCTCTTCCTCTGCTGCCCAAAGTTCTATTAAAAACCAGAGCAGACAGACCAAAGATGATTCTCATTGCTCCAGACTGGCCAAGACAACACTGGTACCCACTCCTGAGGAGCCTGACACATTCCCCACCATGGATCCTACCTCTAATGCCTCTTCTTCTGACTCAGCATAACTTCAAAACTCTTCACAGTCAGCTGAAAACACTCAGTCTGGCTGCATGGAAGATTCCTTAACTTCACAACAGACCCTACTCTCCAAGGAGGTGCAGGATGTCATTTTGGAGGCCAGAAGGCCTTCTACTAGAAAAGCTTACTCCGCAAAATGGAAACGGTTTTGTGCCTGGAATGAGAAAAAGGGTCAGAATCCTGGAATACTGAATTTACCTCAAATATTACAGTATTTCATTGAGATGCTAAGCAGTGGACTTTCATTCTCCTCCATCAAAATCCATGCCTCAGCCATTTCTGCAGAATACAACACTGATCCTCCTTTATTCTATCACCCCCTCTTAAGACAGTTCCTCAGAGGGGCTAAGAATATAAAACCCCCAGGGAAACGACCAGTACCTGCTTGGGACCTCAATTTCATTCTAGAAAAACTGACCTTGCCTCCTTTTGAGCCAGCTGCCTCAACAGAACTGCAATATTTGTCCTGGAAAACAGCCTTCCTTCTGGCTATCACCTCAGCTCGCAGGGTATTGGAACTACAAGCCCTCATGGCTGTGCAGCCTTTCATCATTTTCCATCAGGACAGAGTTTCCTTACGAACCAATCCATCCTTTATGCCAAAGGTGGTATCCAGGGCAGCTTTGAATCAGGCTATCCACTTACCTACCTTTTACCCTAATCCTCAAAACAAAGGGGAGAGACTACTACATTCCTTGGACATCCACAGACAGCTGCGTTATTATTTGGACAGAACAAAGCCTTTCAGAAAATCAGAGCAACTCTGTCCTATGCTACATGAGCTTAAGGGAAGCCAATTTCCAAACAGACAATCTCAAAATGGATAGCCCACTGCATACACTTTTGTTACTCTTTTCATGGTAAAACTGTACCTGCAGGCATCAGATCTCACTCCACAAGGGCCACAGCTACCTCTGCAGCTTTCCTCAGGGGGGTTCCTACCAAAGATATTTTGGAAGCAGCCACTTGGAGTTCTGTGCATACCTTCTCCAAGCACCATCACCTACCATTATACTCCAAATCTAGAGCAGGCTTTGCCACTGCAGTCTTGCAGGGCATCCTGGCTCCTCCTAGTTCCACCTAGTGCCTACCACCCCTTTTTTAGCTTTGGGATTCTACCCATCTGTTATGACTGCAACTGTATGCACGGTGAACATAGTACAGTTTTGTACCTACCATAAATGTAGATGTTCGAGTGCTAATACAGCTGCAGTCCAGGTTTCCCTCCCTCCTTCCCCTCTTGGGACAGGCCTAATGACTAACACCTTCTCATACAACCTGATTGGGGTATTCATTTATGGTGTATTTGCTTACAACTACTGTTTTTTGATTATATTGCATTGCATTATTACATAAATTTATGTATTGCCTTCCTTCTGGAGGCACCTGGGGCAAGCAAAACTGAAGAAAATGGCGTCGGCTGGTTCTTTTATACCCCTGTCGCACTGACGTCAGGGAGGAAGCGACGACAACCGACGCTGGACCTAGACTTTGCTGACTTGTCTGGGGTACACCATAAACAAAAATAAATCACATCTTGTACCCTGTCAACAAAGTATATTCCTGGTAGCAAGCTTGAACACAACTTCCCCAGATGGCTTTCCTCATGCCAGAGAAACAAATTAATTTGACAACTTACTTTAAACTAATGGCCACAAAAACTCTGCTATCTGTAAGGCAAATACTGCAAGCCTTGGGGTTCATAGCCTTCTGCGTTCTCCTAATTCCATATGCAAGACTGCATTTGACTAAACTACAATGGTATCTAAAAAGCCTATGGTGTCAGCATTCTCAGGATCTAGAAGCAATGATTCCTGTCATACCTAGCTTACAGTTAGTTTCTTTGGTGGGGAGCGGCCTGCCACCAAAAAAGGGACTACCATTCACTCTACCCCCTGCCACCCAAACCCTAACAACAGACTCATCAGACTATGCATGAGGGGCTCAGGGAAGTGCATTCAGGGCAAATGGAATCCAAGTCAAATGTACCTGCATATCAGTCAAAAAGAAATGTTAGCTGTACAGAATGCTCTGACAGCCTTCAAGGACCACATTCTTCCAGTACAATTAGTGGTAAAGACTGACAACACCACTGTTATGTGGTACATAAACAAGCAGGGGGGTATCCATTCAAACCCCCTCTGCAGACTAGCCATGGCTATGTGGAACACAGCCTTGAGCTACCAAGTGCATCTACAGGCTCAATTCCTGCCAGGAAAGCTAAATACACTGGCAGACGAACTAAGCAGAAATCTCATGGACCGACACGAGTGGAAACTGGAACCAAAGGCTTTCAACATGTTGATAAACAAATGGGGGAGCCCATATATAGACCTGTTTGCCTCCCCTCAGAACTACCAATTGGACAAATTCTGTTCAAGGACTCCCCACAAACAAGCTTGGAAAGTGGATGCCGTGTCCTTCAGCTGGAAAAATCTATCAGTTTATGCCTTTCCTCCTCTGCCTCTCCTCTCCAAAGTACTACTAAAGATCAAACAGGACAAACCAAGGACGATACTGATTGCACCAGACTGGCCATGCCAACACTGGTACCCCCTCTTGCGCAGTGTGTCACTGCTGTCTCCATGGCACCTGCCTCAGACCCCTACCCTGCTGTCCCAGCAGGAGGGCCAGATTCTGCAATCTCAGCTTCAAACCCTGAACCTGGCAGCCTGGCTAATTTACCTAATCTCTCCATTACCGTCCCTTAGTAAACAAGTGTGGGATGTCATTTTGGAGGCATGGAGGCCTAGTACTAGAAAATCTTATACTTGAAAATAGAAAAGATTCTGTTTCTGGAACCAAACTCAAGGGATGGGCACAGCGGTGCCCAATTTACCTCAGATTCTTCAATACTTAACTGAGATGCTTCACAATGGCCTTTCTTTTTCCTCCATCAAAATTCATGCCTTAGCCATTTTAGCTCATTACAACACGGAACCACCCCTCTTCTCTCATCCACTGCTCAAGCAGTTCCTCAGAGAGGCCAAAAACTTAAGACCACCCAGGAGAGCCCTAACTCCAGCCTGGGACCTTAACTTTGTATTGGAAATACTCACTTTACCTCCTTTTGAGCCAGCTGCAAGTGCAGAGTTAAAATTCCTTTATTGGAAAACAGCCTTTTAGCAATCACTTCAGCAAGAAGGGTATCTGAATTACAGGCCGTTATGGCAGTGGAGCCTTTCATCATCTTTCATGTGGACATGGTGTCCCTCAGGACCAATCCCTCCTTCATGCCCAAGGTAGTATCCAGTGTGGCTCTTAATCAGTCCTTTCATTTGCCAACCTTCTTTTCTAATCCACAGAACAAAGGGGAACAGATACTGCACTCCTTAGATGTGCACAGACAACTTAGATTTTACTTTGACAGGACTAAACCTCAAAGGAAATTTGAACAACTGCTGGTGGCATTTGCTGCAGGGGCAGAGGGAAAGGCCATTTCTAAATGGATAAGCCATTGCATTCATTTCTGCTATAAGTACCATGGAAAACCTACTCCACAGGGGATAAGACCGCACTCAACCAGGGCTGCATCTACCTCTACAGCCTTTCTCAGAGGTATCCCTATCAGGGACATCCTAGAAACTGCTTCCTGGTGTTCTGTACATACTTTCACCAAGCATTACCATTTGCCAATTTTCTCTAAATCCAGAGCTGGCTTTGCCACTGCAATCTTACAGGGCCTTATAGCTGGCCCTAATGCTATCTAAATTCCTCCTCCCACCCTTCGCTTTGGGAATCTACCCAGATGTGATGATTGCAACAGTGAAACCTGAAGAACATAGTACAATTGTGTACACTTACCATAAATGTAGATGTTCGAGTGTATTCACTGTTGCAGTCCTGGTTACCCTCCCTCCAGCCCACTGACTACGTTTGGCTATGCTCTCTATTCTCTTTTACTATGCTTATTAGGGGGCACCTGACCTCTGGGGCAAGAAAAACTGATGTAATGGCGTCGGCTGCATGCTTTATACCCCTGACTACCTGAGGTCATGGAAGATGAGACAGCAACCGACGCAGGACCCAAGACTTTGATAATCAGGCCGACTGAGGGCTACTGCAAGAGATAACCCAAATGTGATGACTGCAACACTGAATACACTTGAACATCTACATTTATGGTAAGTGTACACAACTGTACTTTCTGTACACACCTTCACCAAGCATTACCACTTGCCTGTCTTTTCTAAATCAAGAGCTGCATTTGCCACAGCGGTCTTGCAAGGCCTGCTAGCCAGCCCTAATACTTCTTGACTGCCTCTACCCTTCCTCAGTTGTGGGAATCAACCCAAGTGTGATGACTGCAACATTGAAACATGAAGAACATAGTACAGCTGTGTACACTTACCATAAATGTAGATGTTCAAGTGTATTCACTGTTGCTGTCCTGGTTGCCCTCTCTCCAGCCCCCTGACTTGTCTATGCTTTCTTCCTTTACTCTTTTGGGCCATATCTTATGGCTATGGTATTTACTTTTTATTTGAGGTGTTCCACACCATGTAATTGCTTCCTGATATATGGGGCAAGAAAAACTGATGTAATGGCATCGGCTGCTTGTTTTATACCCCTGACGACCTGATGTCATGGAAGAAGCATTAGCATCCAACGCAGAAATCCCAAGACTCTGGTATTCGGGCCGACGGAGGGCTACCTACAGGCAGATAACCCAAGTGTGATGACTGCAACAGTGAATACACTCGAACATCTACATTTATGGTAAGTGTAGAGAACTGTACTTTTCCCCCAGGGGCAGAGGGGTGAACTTCAATGGAAGATTCCACCCGCTCGGCAGAGGTGGCCCGCAAAATCAGGGATGTTCATCATGTTTCACTGTTGCAGTCATTACACTTGGCTTATCCTGCTAGCAGGCTACCCACAGTTGGCCCGAATTCCAAAGTTCTGGTCTGGCATTGGTTGCTGTCGCCTCTTCCCTGACGTCAGCGTGACATGGGTATAAAAGATGCAGCTGATGCCATTTTCTTCAGTCTTTCTTACCGCGCGGTGCCCGAAGCAAAAGCAGTTCGCAAGTGCCGGTCGGCTGACTCCTGAGATTTTCGAAATTGAATTTCAGATCCGAAGTCTTCAATAAAGCTAAGTACCCCATTGGGGAAACTTTTTTCTTGCTCCAGACCGATGTCAGAAAAAGTTAACCATTGTATTTCTTGTGGGAAGCAAATACCTCATAAGGATTTTCATTCTTACTGTATTCCTTGCCTAGGCCCTGACCACGACGTTGCTAGTTGTCGGTTTTGTGCTAGATTTAACCAACGCACTATTAATCGTTGGTACGATTTTTCTTTTCATTACTTTGGCCGAAGGTTTAACTATATAATGCAGTCGGAACAGCCGACGACCAGAGCTCATAAAAAGCGCAAGGAAAAAGAAAAGGAAAGGCATCTGAGGTCCAAAACCGATGACGAGGCCTCTTCTAGGCCAGTCACCGGTTCTCAGTGAGGTGCTTTCGCAGCCCCTGACATCCGCTACCTCACCGGTTCTCAGTGAGGTGCTTTCGCAGCCCCTGACATCCGCTACCTCAGAGCCACAGGCCGCCTCCGACTCCACGTGGAGGCAACTAGGCCTCTGGATACTCAAGGTATTGGGCCTTCGGAAACTAATCCCTCATATGGGTCTGGAGCCGCTGCGCAGGCATCGGCTTCTGAGGGTGATGTCCTTCAAGGATGCATCTGCAGTCATCACATATGGGTTGTCCTGCCTCAGGCAGCTTTTCGGTCGGCCGGATTCCAAAGTCTGGATCCGGCGTCGGCTGATGTCGCCCTTTCCCCGACGTCAGAGCGCCTGGGGTTAAAAGCGTCAGCCGATGCCATCTTCCTCAGTCTTTCTTGCCGCATGGTGCCCGAAGCAGAAGCAGTTCGCAAGTGCCGGTCGGCCAGCTCCTGTAATTCAGCCACCGAAGACTTCAAAAGCTAAGTACCCCGTTGGGGACTCTTTCTTGCCTCAGCCGATGTCAGATAAAGTTAATAATTGCTTAACTTGTGGGAAGCAAATACCTCAAAAGGATTTCCACTCTTACTGCCTCCCCTGCCTAGGCCCAGACCACGACGTCTCGGCCTGTTCTGCCTGTGCTTCCTTCAACCGACGCACTCTTAGACGTCGGACGGAGTTTGCAGAGGAATTTTTTGGGGCTAATTTTTCGTACAATATGCCGTTGGAGACTCTGACTTCACATTTAACAAAGAAACGGAAGGACAAGAACCGACACACACGGCCCACGGTTTCGGCTGAAACTACGGCCAGGCCTACCGCGAGTATCTCTGTCTCGGCTGAAACCGAGTCCTTGGTACTTCCGACCCCCGAAACCGCTCAACCGACAACCTCGGCCCCGGAGGCCCCTGCTGAGTCGGTTATTGAATTTCCTTCAGAAACTGGTGTCTTGGAAACTTCCGACACCATTCCTCTAGACAAAACTACACCAGCACGTGGTGCAGCCAGGCCTCCTGCATCCATGTCCATAAAGGCGTTCACCAGGGCTAAAGCTGCTAAACACACAAAAGCTATGCCTCCCAGGGTTACTCCTCAGGGACCCACTACAAGTTCACAGATTCTAACCTTAGCAGAGGATCTTATTTCCTTAATTAGGGGCTCCCAACCCCATCCGGATAGGGGCTCTCAACCTCCTCTAGAAAAAAGGCCCAGGGTTGAGCCCTCTGATCCCCACTCCTCAGAGGAGGCCTCTGATGGCTCTGCTCTCTCGGACTACCAGGAGGAGGCTTTTTCGGCCTACGAGGACTCTGATGCAGAGGAATCTATCCCCTCGGCCTTCCCTCCTGAAGAACTATCCTTCGGGGAGACCCTTCACACTATGAGAGAGCATTTCAAATGGCAGGGCCAGGAATTCTCTGATTCCAGGAAAAGATTAAGAACTTTTCTGCATTTACCTCAGCATAGACCTTTGGCTATTCCTCCTGTTTTGAATGTCATTGATGATGTGTACTCTGAGTCAAGCATAACCCCTGACACTCTTCCTCCGGCCCCTGTCAATCCTGATAGGTACTACAGGGTCCCTGACTCGCATCATTTTCTTTACAAGGCCCACTCTGCTGATCCAGAAACTATTTCCCAGGGCCCTAAAGGGGTTGCAGCTGCCACAACTAAAAATCCACTGCCCTCTGAAAGGGAGTCCAGGGCTTGAGAGATGGGTAGAAAAGTGTATACTTCTGCTACTCTTAATATGAGGGCATTAAATTGTCAATTTCATATGATACAGTACCAAGAGTATTTGTTAGATGAATTGCATAAGAAACTGTCTTCACCTGAACCCCTAGATCGCAAATCACTTCAGGATCTGGTACATAACTCCCAGCAGGTTAGCAACCATTTCTTGCAGTGTGGTTATGATGCATTGGAAGCTTCATGTAGGTCAGCTATGACAGGTGCAGTCATACGTAGGCATGCTTGGCTGAAGGAACAATCTCTGCCAGACCATGTTAAAGCTAAGCTTCTGGATGCTCCACTGGAAAAGCAAAAGTTATTTGGCTCCACTGCTCAGGAAGCCTTAAAGAAATTTGAGGAAAAGGCAAAATCTGTACAAACAGTCAAAGATTTTCTACAAGTCCAACCACCAAGATTCAGCAGAAATTGGCCTACCAAGAATTGGTCCTTTCCGGACACAGAAAGATTTCAGAGAGGCAAGAGCAGGCGTGCCAGAGGTAGAGGGCAAGCTAGAGGCTCCTACAGAGGATGGCAATGGCAGCCTCCCAACCAGAGAGGTAGTGCAGGACCTGCAACAGCTGCACAAGGACAGACTCAATGACTTTGCTTTGACTCCGCCAACCAGGGCTCAATTAAAAGCACCATTGGGCGGAAAGCTTTCTTTATTCTCAGTAAATTGGCACAGTATTACAAGAGACAAATGGACACTGCAAATAATAGACAAAGGATACAGGTTCCATTTTCACACATTGCCAAAAAGAAAAGGCATGCCAGATCTGCCACCAAATCAAAGGGCAGAGGCTTTGAAACAAATCTCCTACTTAATGCAAATGAAAGCTACAGAAAAGGTTCCTCTTTCAGAACAAGGCCAAGGATTTTATTCCAGACTATTCCTTGTTCCAAGAAAAGAAAATCAATGGAGGCCTATTCTCAACTTGTCCGCACTGAATACTTATCTCATTGTGCCAAAATTCAAAATGCTGATTCTACAGCAACTCCTTCCCATGCTGGGCAAGGGGTCTTGGCTGGTGACTCTAGACCTCAAGGAGGCATACCTGCATGTCTCTATCAGACAAAGTTGCAGAAGACACCTCAGATTTCTTGCAGGTTCAGAGCATTATCAATTTTCAGCATTGCCCTTTGGCTTATCTACTGCGCCCAGAGTATTCACGAAATGCCTGGCATCAGTAATTGCACACTGCAGACTTCAGGGGATTCAAATATACCCATATCTGGACGACTGCCTTATACAAGCGGACAGCCAATAAACTTTGGTAAAGGACTTGAGTTATGCCATTCACCTACTGCAGGCCTTGGGATATACAGTCAACATTCACAAATCAAGACTTGTTCCATCCCAAAGAATAACTTTTCTGGGTGCGGAACTAGACACAACCACCCAAATGGCTTTTCTCACAGAAGAAAAACAAAGACAACTACCGGATTACTTGAAGAATCTGACAAGACAAACTCAGCTGACTGCAAGGAAAATCCTGCAGGCCCTGGGTTACATGGCATCTTGCATTCTGCTGATTCCACAAGCAAGGCTGCATATGAGGAAACTACAATGGTACCTAAGGAGTTTATGGACTCAGCACAGTCACAGCTTAGAAACTTTGATCCCACTCATTCCATGCCTCCAAAAGGAATTTCTGTGGTGGGCTCAAGCAAGCCAGTCAAACAGGGGTCTGCCCTTCAGCAAACCAATAGCCAGCCAAACCATTACAACCGAAGCTTCAGACCACGGTTGGGGAGCACACGTGGTGGGCAGATGTATTCAAGGACTATGGTCACAAAAGGAGCCATGCATGCACATAAACCAAAGGGAAATGCTGGCAGTGATACATGCAATCGAGGCCTTGAAACTCTTTCTGCATCAAGGCCACCTGCTAATGAGGACAGACAACACCACAGTTATGTGGTACATAAACAAGCAAGGAGGCACCTATTCCTACCCTCTTTGCAGACTGGCAATGAATCTATGGGAACTTTCCTTGAAACTCAGTATAGAGCTGCAATCCCAGTTTGTGCCAGGAAAAGACAATATACTGGCGGACAGCTTAAGCAGAAATATCATGGATGCACACGAATGGATGCTGCACCCAGAACATCTTCCTACAGATAACACAATCATGGGGAAGGCCGGACATAGATCTTTTTGCCTCCCCCCACAATCATCAGCTGAAGAAATTCTGCTCAAGGACATACCACCCACAAGCATGGAAAGTGGACGCCCTCTCTTTCAGCTGGAGAACTCTAACAGTGTATGCATTTCCACCTCTTCCATTAATGACCAAGGTCTTACTGAAGATCAGGACAGAGCAGCCAAAGGTGATTCTGATAGCTCCGGACTGGCCAAGACAGCACTGGTACCCACTGTTAAAGAGCATATCACGTACGACACCATGGCCTCTTCCTCAATGGCCACTTCTCCTGACACAGCACAATTACAAAACTCTGCATTCCAACTTGAAAACCTTGAAACTAACAGCCTGGAAAATACCTTGACTCCTCCTCAGGATAAGCTTTCCAAGAGAGTGAAGGATATCATCATGGAAGCTCGCCGGCCTTCCACAAGAAAGGCATATTCAGCAAAATGGAAAAGATTTCACACTTGGAGCACCACAAAGGGCCTAGATGCAACAGTGATGAACATGGCACATATCCTGGAATACTTGGCGGAAATGCTCCAGAATGGCCTGTCTTACTCTTCCATTAAAATTCATGCTTCAGCAATTTCAGCAGAGTACAATACTGATCCACCTGTCTTTTCTCATCCTTTCCTAAGACAGTTTCTAAGAGGAATTAAAAACATCAATCCTCCAAGGAAACCTCCAGTGCCTACTTGGGACCTTAACTTCATGTTGGAAAAAGTAACTCTGCCTCCCTTTGAGCCAGCAGCATCTGCAGAACTACAGTTCCTGTCTTGGAAGACTGCCTTCCTTCTGGCCATAACCTCAGCAAGAAGAGTATCTGAGTTACAGGCCTTCATGGCAGTACAGCCATTTCTTATTTTTCATCAAGACAGAGTCTCATTGAGAACCAATCCTTCATTTATGCCAAAGGTGGTATCCAGGATCTCATTAAACCAAGCTATTCACCTGCCTGCCTTCTTTCCAAACCCACAAAACAAAGGGGAGAAACTTCTGCACATCCTGGACATACACAGACAGTTGCGCTACTACTTGGACAGAACTAAAAGCTACAGAAAAACTGACCAGTTGTTGATAGCATACGCTGCTGGTGCACAAGAAAAAGCAATTTCCAAACAGACAATTTCAAAATGGATAGGGAATTGCATTAGTTCTTGTTATTCCTTTCATGGAAAAGCTGTGCCAGCTAACATTAGACCTCATTCCACCAGAGCCACAGCCACCTCCACAGCTGTCTTAAGAGGGGTGGCTACCAAGGACATTTTAGAAGCTGCTACATGGAGCTCCGTGCATACATTTTCCAAGCATTACAATTTACCTTTATATTCCAGATCCAGAGCAGGCTTTGCTACGGCAGTCCTGCAGGGCATTTTAGCTACACCATCCTTTACATAGATCCTCCACCCCCAGATTGCCTATGGTATTCTACCCATATGTGATGACTGCAGATGCATCCTTGAAGGACATAGTACAGTTTTGTACCTACCATAAATGTAGATGTCCTGCAGTCAGGTTTACCCTCCCTCCTTCCCCTCTTTGGTATTTATTGGGTACTTTTCCCTCTCGTAGCTAGCTGGGGTTATCTATTATGGTGTATTTGTTTTATATATATATATATATATATATATATATATATATATTTGTATGCATGTTTGGAATTTATTGCATTTCTCCAAATTTAGCCTTCCTGTGAGGGCACCTGGCATCTGGGGCAAGAAACACTGAGGAAGATGGCGTCGGCTGACGCTTTTATACCCCAGGCGCTCTGACGTCGGGGAAAGGGCGACATCAGCCGACGCCGGACCCAGACTTTGGAATCCGGCCGACCGAAGGGCTGCCTGAGGCAGGACAACCCATATGTGATGACTGCAGATGCATACCTATCGGACATCTACATTTATGGTAGGTACAAAACTGTACTTTTTCAGACCTACACAGCTTTATATCAAGCCAACTTCAGCATCCAAGACAAAGTCTAAAACAGTTTTAAAGACAAGGAAACAAGTACAGCATTCTCCAGGACAGACTTCCATGCCTAAGAAACAGATGCTCAAAATGGCCGAAGACCTAATTACTTTGATGGGATGTTCGTGTTACCCTGCCGCAGTCATCACACTTGGGTTATCCTGTCGTCAGGCGGTTCCGCAGTTGGCCCGAATTCCAAAGTCTTGGTCCGGCGTCGGTTGCTATCCCTTTTTCCCTGACGTTAGTGCACCAGGGGTATACAAGAGGCATCCAATGCCATTTTCTTCAGTCTTTCTTGCCGCGCGGTGCCCGAAGCAGAAGCAGTTCGCAAGTGCCGGTCGGCCGACACCTGAGATTTTCTAATCGAATTTCAGTCTGAAGTCTTCAAAGCTAAGTACCCCGTTGGGGAACCTTTTCTTGCCTCAGTCCGATGTCAGAAAAAGTTAACAATTGCATTTCTTGTGGGAAGCAAATACCTCATAAGGACTTTCATTCTTATTGTAAACCTTGCCTAGGCCCAGACCACAACGTCACTGGTTGTCGGTTTTGTGCTAGGTTCAATAAGCGAACTATAAAGCGACACTTTGATTTCGCACGACACTACTTCGGTAGGAAATTTAATTACACTATGCTGTTGGAGCAACCGACTACCGGCGAGCATAAAAAATGCAAAGATAAAGACTGGCAGCCTAGATCCAAGCCAGACTCAGAGGCCTCGGCTGGTTTGTTCACCGGTTCTCCAGTTTTCAGTGAGGCTCCTACGCAGCCCCTGGCAACCGCAGAATTGGAACCCCAGACCGCTTTGGATTCCCAAGCAGAGAGTTCTAGGCCGACACAGCCATTTTCTTTAGGCCCTACCGACGACATTGCAGAAGGAGAAGCCGGTGCTGTGGAAACACCTTCGGTTTCAGAAGGTGTCTTCAGACAGACTACTCTCACCATAAAATCTTATGCTAAGCTTAAGACACCTCTAAAACCAAAAAAGACTGCACATCAGTCTCCAGTTCAAGGCCACATGCCTAAGAAACAGATGCTTAAAATGGCTGAAGATTTGATTTCTTTAATCAGGGGTTCCCAACCCCCCCCCCCTGACAAAAGGCCTAGACAAGAGGAGGATTATGCCTCCTCTGATCAAGTGTCTATCTCCTCAGGCTCCTCTGAGGAACAGGATTACTCCTTTCCCCCTTATGAAGATTCTGATGCTGAAGATTCCATTCCCTCAGCTTCTCCCCCTGAAGACTATTCCTTTGGGGAAACCTTACATACCATGAGGGAACATTTCCACTGGGAAGGTCAGGACTACTCCGACTCAAAGAAAAGGCTCCGAGAGTTTCTTTTACTCCCCCAACGCAGACCACTTGCTATCCCTCCAGTTTTAGACATTGTGGATGATGTTAGAATCTAGTCTAAATCCAGATTCTCTGCCTCCTGCTCCAGCTAAACCAGATAGATATTATAGAGTGCCTGTCTCGCACAAATTCCATTACAAAAGCCCTGTTGCTGACCCAGCGACAATCTCCCAGGGTCCCAAAGGGGCTAAGGCTTCTGTGTCTAAAAATCCTGTACCCTCTGAAAGGGATTCCAGAGCACTAGATAGGTGGGGGAAGAAGGTTTACACCTCAGCTACTCTAGCTATGAGAGCACTAAATTGTCAATTTCACATGCTTAAATACAAGCAATTCCTAATGTCTCAAATAAAACAAAAGATGAGCACGCACCCTCAAAAGTCTGAATTCAAGGAAATGCAGGATCTGTTGCATGCAGCTGAACAGGTGGGCAAACATACTTTGCAGTGTGGATTTTATTCCTTGGAAGCTTCCTGTAGAGCAGCTGTTACTGGGTCTGTTATATGTAGGCATGCTTGGTTAAAGGAACAAACTCTGCCTGATCATGTTAAAGCAAAGTTACTAGATGCACCCTTACAGCAGGATGTCTTATTTGGGGTTAAAGCAGAAGAGGTTTTAAAGAAAATGGAGGATAAGGCAAAATCTATGCAGACGGTCAAAGATTTCTTACAGGTACAACCCCCACGCTTCAGCAGAAATTGCCCAACAAAAAATTGGCCCTTTCCAGCTTCTGACAGACCACAATATAGGCGCCCAAGGGGCAGAAGACAAGCACAAATCCCTTACAAACCTCACCAATGGGGCACTGCAACATAGAAGGGAGGAGAAGACAGGTCCCAAACTACTAGAAGGCAAACCCAATGACTTAAACCTCAAACTGCCGAGCAAAACTCTCTTGGCAGCTCCCTTGGGAGGAAAATTAGCATTTTGTACAGACAACTGGCGCATCGTCACAAAGGACAAATGGGTTCTAGACATTATCTCACAAGGATACAGATTCCATTTCCACACCTTGCCAAGGGTAAAAGGAATGCCAAACCTGCCACAAAATCAATGGGCAGAGGCACAAAAACAAATTACAGCTCTCATGGACATGAGAGCCATTCAACTGGTACCTACGCAGGAGCAAGGCCAAGGATTTTACTCAAGGCTCTTTCTAGTCCCCAGAAAGGACAATGCTTGGAGACCCATTCTGGACCTTTCAGTTCTAAACACCTTCTTGCAAGTACGCAAATTCAAGATGCTAACACTACAGCAGCTTCTTCCCATGTTGGGCAAGAAAGCTTGGCTAGTAACGTTCGACCTTAGGAGTCGTACCTGCATGTCCCTATCAGACAAAATTGCAGAAGGTACCTCCGTTTCATTGCAGGTTCAACCCATTACCAATTCTCTGCACTGCCCTTTGGCTTATCTACTGCACCCAGGGTCTTCACAAAATGCCTGGCACCAGTAATTGCATACTGCAGACAAAGAGGAATTCAAATATACCCATACCTGGACGACTGCCTCATCCAAGCAGAAAGCAAAGACATTCTCTTACAACATCTGGCTTTTGTAAAACACCTTCTAAGTTGCCTAGGGTACACAGTAAATGAAAAGAAATCAAAACTAGTGCCCTCACAAAATATGGCATTCCTGGGTGCCAGCTTGAATACAACGGCCCAGATGGCTTATCTGACACCAGACAAACAACTACAACTAACTCAATACTTCAAAACAATGGCAACAAAGACCCAACTCCCTGCAAGAAAAATCATGCAGGCCTTGGGCTTCATGGCATCTTGCATACTACTAATACCATTTGCAAAACTGCATATGAGGAAATTACAATGGTACCTAAAAAGCGTATGGAGTCAACGCAGCCTCAGCTTGGAAACAATGATACCTCTCATTCCCTGCCTTCAACAGGAGTTTCTGTGGTAGTCACAGGCATGTCACTTCAACAAGGGTCAGCCTTTCACCTTTCCCCCAGCCAGGCAAACTATGACAACAGATGCATCAGACTATGCCTGGGGGGCACACATAGCAGGACGGTGCGTTCAAGGCATATGGACTGCAGATCAAAGGAATCTGCACATCAATCAAAAAGAAATGCTAGCAGTACAAAATGCCCTGACAGCCTTCAAGGACCTCTTACATCCAGGACAGCTTATAATAAGGACAGACAACACCACAGTAATGTGGTGCATAAACAAGGGGGGTACACACTCCTACCCTCTATGCAGGCAAGCAATGACCTTGTGGAACACAGCACTGGCTTACCAAGTTCAATTACAAGCTCAATTCCTGCCAGGAAAAAAGAACACATTGGCAGACGACCTAAGCAGAAACATCATGGATCCCCACGAGTGGAAACTGGATCCACAAGTATTTGCAATGATAACTCAAAAATGGGGGCGCCCAGACATAGACCTGTTTGCCAACCCCCAAAACTATCAGCTATCGAAATTTTGCACAAGAACATTTCACCATCAAGCTTGGAAAGTGGACGCACTCTCATTCAGTTGGAAAATGCTGACAGTATATGCCTTTCCTCCATTGCCCCTTCTCACAAAGGTGCTGCTGAAAGGATGGAGAGACTCCGAATGATACTCATTGCCCCAGACTGGCCACGCCAGCACTGGTACCCACTATTAAGGAACATGGCCCAGGGCCCACCATGGATTTTACCACAAATTCCTCATCTGCTCACACAGCAAGGCAGTCAGATTCTACACAGCCAGCTCAAAACCTTAAATTTGGCTGCATGGCAAATCACCTAAGCAACCAGCCAGCTCCTCTTTCACCAGCTGTTATGGATGTTCGGGAGGCGGGGAGGCCCAGCACCAGGAAAGCCTACTCAGACAAATGTAAAAGATTTTGCGCCTGGAACCAAGCTAAAGGCCAAAATACCCTTCAGCCGGACATACCTCAGACTCTACAATATTTAACTAAGATGTTACACAAAGGACTTTCTTTTTCATCTATTAAAATCCACGCCTCAGCTATTTCAGCTCACTTACAACATGGATCCTAAATTATTTTCACATCCACTAATAAGGCAGTATCTAAGAGGGGCCAAAGACATTAGGCCTCTCAGGAGAGCGCCAACACCAACTTGGGACCTCAATTTTGTTCTGGAAAAACATACGCTACCACCTTTTGAGCCAGCTTTCTCAGCTGACTTAAAGTTTATATCACGGAAGACTGCCCTGCTGCCAGCAATTACTTCAGCCAGAAGAGTCTCAGAGCTACAGACACTAATGGCAGTAGAGCCTTTCCTCATTTTTCATCAAGACAGAGTTTCTCTACGAACTAACCCCTCCTTTATGCCAAAGGTGGTATCCAATGTGGCTCTAAATCAAACCATCCATTTACCCACCTTCTTTCCAAATCCACAGAACAAAGGAGAAAGACTCCTGCATTCCTTAGACATTCACAGGCAACTACGTTACTACTTGGATAAAACTAAGGTTTTCAGAAAATCTGACCAACTTTTTGTATCCTATGCTACAGCATCACAAGGAAGGGCTATCTCAAAACGGACCATTTCCAAATGGATAGGACATTGCATACGTTTTTGCTACACCCATCATGGAAAGCCAGTTCCTGCTAGCATAAGGCCCCACTCTACTTGGGCAGCAGCTACATCTACAGCCTTCCTCAGGGGGGTGCCAACCAAGGATATTCTGAAAGCTGCAACTTGGAGTTCAGTACACACCTTCACCAAACACTATCACTTACCACTTTACTCTAAGACTAGAGCTGGCTTCGCCACTGCAGTTTTGCAGGGCCTTCTAGCCTCCTCTAACCCTGTTTGACTCCACCTCCCAACCTTAGCTTTAGGATTCTACCCAAGTGTGATGACTGCAGCAGGGTAACACGATGAACATAGTACAGTTTTGTACCTACCATAAATGTAGATGTTCGAGTGTATACCCTGCTGCAGTCCAGGTTACCCTCCCTCCATCCCCTCTGACCTGACTAAAACCTTTCAATACCTTAAAATCTGATACAACCTTTGTGGTGTATTTGCTTATAGCTGGAGGGATGTTTTGTTTGTGCTAAACCTTTATTGTTGGTATTATCTACTGACCCTCTTTTGGGGGGGCACCTGACATCTGGGGAAAGAAAAACTGAAGAAAATGGCGTTGGATGCCTCTTGTATACCCCTGGCGCACTGACGTCAGGGAAGAAGCGACAGCAGCTGACGCCGGACCAAGACTTTGGAATTCGGGCTGACTGCGGGACCGCCTGACGACAGGATAACCCAAGTGTGATGACTGCAGCAAGGGTATACACTCGAACATCTACATTTATGGTAGGTACAAAACTGTACTTTCCCATCCCCCTCCTGATAAGAGGCCTAGGCAAGACACTGAATATGATTCCTCTGATCAGGTTTCCATTTCCTCTGATTCCTCTTCAGAACAGTGATACTCTATTCTTCCCTATGAGGATTCTGGTGCTGAAGAATCTATTCCTTCAGCTTCTCCTCCTGAGGATTGCTCCTTTGGGGAAACCCTGCATACCATGAGGGAGACTCTAAGAAAAAGGCTCAGAGACTTTATTTTACTACCTCAGCACAGACCTCTTGCTATTCCATCTGTTCTAGACATTGTAGATGATGTATTTTCAGAGTCCGGCCTGTCTCCCGACTCTTTACCTCCTGCACCTGTTAAACCAGACAGATACTACAGGGTTCCAGATTCTCATAAATTTCCATATAAAAACCCTGCTGCTGACCCAGAAACTATTTCTCAGGGTCCCAAAGGGGTTAAGGCCACTACTGCAAAAAAACCCTGTCCCCTCAGATAGAGATTCAAGGGCACTGGACAGATGGGGAAAAAAGTTTACACTTCTGCTACCTTGGCTGTAAGGGCTTTAAATTGTCAGTTTCATATGCTTAAATATCAACAATACTTAATGTCTCTGCTTAAACAGAAAATGTTGACAAATTCTGAATGTACTGAGAACAAGGAAATGCAGGATTTATTGCATGCAGCTGAACAAGTGGGAAAGCATACTTTGCAATGTGGTTATGATTCACTGGAGGCCTCTTGCAGGGCCGCTGTAACAGGTTCTGTCATTAGAAGACATGCTTGGCTAAAGCAACAGACTCTGCCTGATCATGTTGAAGCAAAATTATTGGATGCTCCATTACAGCATAATACTTTGTTTGGTGTTAAGGCAGAAGAGGTGTTCAAGAAAATGAAGGATAAAGCTAAATCTATGCAGAGAGTAAAGGATTTCTTACAGGTACAGCCACCCACATTTAGCAGGAACTGGCCTTCTAAGAATTGGTCCTTTCCCGTGTCAGACAGGCCACAAAGAGGCAGATACAGACGCCCTAGAGGCAGACAACAGCCCCAGGGCTCATACAGACCCAAACAATGGGGTGCTTTGCTTCTACCTCCAAAAGCAGAGAAGACAAATCACAGCCATTTAGGAAACAGTCCCAATGACTTCCCTCTGCCAATGCCAAGCATTTTTCTTTTGGCAGCACCCTTGGGGGGAAAGCTAGCACTTTTTTCACAAAATTGGCTCATGATCACCCAGGACAAATGGGTTTTAAATATAGTCTCTCAGGGCTACAGTTTCCACTTTCACACCCTCCCAAAGGCAAAAGCTATGCCAGACCTGCCACACAATCAGTGGGCAGAGGCACAAAAACAAGTTTCATCTCTCCTGGACATGAGGGGTATTCAGCCAGTGCCACAACAAGAGCCGGGACAAGGATTTTACTCAAGACTTTTCTTAGTACCAAGAAAGGACAAAGCATGGAGACCAATTCTGGACCTGTCTATTCTAAATACTTTTCTAGACGTTCAGAAATTCAAAATGTTAACTCAGCAGCAGCTTCTGCCCATGCTGGGCAAGAAGGCTTGGCTTGTAACTTTGGACCTCAAAGAGGCATACCTGCATGTCCCAATCAGACAATCTTGCAGAAGATACCTCCGATTCATAGCTGGCTCAATGCACTATCAGTTCTGTGCACTGCCCTTTGGCTTATCTACTGCGCCCAGGGTCTTCACAAAATGCCTGGCACCAGTAATTGCGTTTTGCAGACTAAGTGGATTTCAAATATATCCCTACTTGGATGACTGCCTTATTCAAGCAGAGACCAGAGACATTCTACTAAAGCATCTGGCGTTTGTAAAAAGATTACTAATTTGCCTAGGGTACACAGTAAACGAAAATAAATCAAAACTAGTACCCTCTCAAGATAATATTCCTGGGTGCAAGCTTAAATACAACTGCCCAGATGGATTATCTCATGCCAGACAAACAAAGGCAACTGACTTACTTCAAAAGCATGGCAACAAAGACCCAGTTATCTGCAAGAAAAATTCTGCAGGCTCTGGGCGACATGGCATCCTGCATTCTGCCAATTCCATATGCAAGACTGCATATGAGGAAACTACAATGGTATCTAAAAAGTGTTTGGACTCAACATTGCCACAGCCTGGAATCATTAATTTCACTCATTCCCTGCCTGCAACAGGAGTTTCGATGGTCACCACAAGGGATAGCCATTCACTTTACCCACAGCCAGGCAAACACTAACAACAGATGTGTCAGATTATGCCTGGGGGGCCCACATGGCAGGAAAATGTATTCAGGGCACATGGCCCGCAAACCAAAGGCATCTTCACATCAATCAAAAAGAGATGCTAGCTGTACAAAATGCCCTGACAGCCTTCAAGTACCTACTTCATCCAGGACAGCTGCTGATAGATGGACAACACCACAGTCATGTGGTACATAAACAAGCAGGGGGGCACACATTCCTACCCCCTCTGCAGACAAGCCATGATTTTGTGGAACACAGCATTGACTTACCGAGTACACCTGCAAGCACAATTCCTGCCAGGAAAAACAAGTGCTCTGGCAGGTGAACTAAGCAGAAACCTTAAGGATCCTCATGAGTGGAAACTAGATCCACAAATCTTCAGCATGGTAACAAGGAAATGGGGATGCCCAGACATAGATCTTTTTGCCTCCCCTCACAATTGCCAACTTCAGAGATTCTGCACAAGGACTTTTCACAAACAAGCATGGAAAGTGGATGCTTTGTCATTCAGCTGGAACAACCTTACAGTGTATGCCTTTCCTCCACTGTCTCTCCTCCCCAAGGTACTCGTAAAGGTCAGACAAGAGAAGCCACAAATGATACTGATTGCCCCGGATTGGCCACGCCAACACTGGTACCCAATCCTAAGGAGCTTGCCTCAAGGCCCAGCCTGGACATTGCCTCAAATTCCTCATTTACTGACCCAACAGAACAATCAACTCAGAACCCTAAATCTAGCTGCATGGCGGATAGTGTAACTATTCAGAATACACCTCTCTCTAAAGTGGTTATGGATGTCATTTGGGAGGCCAGGAGGACCAGCACTAGAAAATTTTATGCAGAAAAATGGAAGAGATTCTGTGCTTGGAACCAGGCAGAAGGAATTGACACGCTTGTTCCAGATATTCCTCAGATTTTACAATATCTAACTGAAATGCGGGACTAAGGCCTATCCTTCTCATCAGTTAAGATCCATGCCTCTGCCATTTCAGCTCATTACAATATGGACCCACCTATTTTTTCACATCCATTGCTTAGGCCGCACCTCAGGGGGGCCAAAAACATAAGACCTCCAAGGAGAGCACCAATACCTGCATGGGACCTCAATTTTGTCTTGGAAAAACTCACACTGCCTCCTTTTGAGCCAGCCAATACAGCTGAGATTAAATTCTTATCATGGAAAACAGCTCTGCTTCTAGCAATAACTTCAGCAAGAAGAGTCTCAGAGCTGCAGGTATTAATGGCTGTGGAACCTTTTATTATCTTCCATCCGGACAGGGATTCTCTAAGGACATACCCAACATTTATGCCTAAGGTAGTGTCCAGTGTGGCTCTTAACCAAACCATTCATTTGCCTACTTTTTACCCAAACCCACAGAATAAAGGGGAAAGACTTCTGCATTCTTTGGATATACACAGACAGCTACGCTTCTACTTGGACAAAACTAAGGCTTTCAGAAAGTCTGAGCAACTTTTAGTGGCATATGCTGCAGGATCACAAGGAAAGGCTATCTCAATGCAGACTATTTCAAAATGGATAGGACACTGAATTTGTTTCTGCTATTCACAACATGGCAAATCAGTGTCTTAGGGCATTAGACCTCATTCTACCAGGGCAGCAGCCACCTCAGCAGCCTTCCTCAGAGGAGTACCAACCAATGATATTTTGGAAGCTGCAACTTGGACTTCAGTGCACACTTTTACTAAGCACTACCACTTACCTCTTTACTCTAAATCCAGAGCAGGCTTTGCCACTGCAATTCTGCAGGGCCTTATAGCCAGTCCTAATTCTATTTAGACCCAGCTGCCCAACCTCAGCTTTGGGATTCAACCCAAGTGTAATGACTGCAGCAGTGAAACACGATGAACATAGTACAGTTGTGTACCTACCATAAATGTAGATGTTCGAGTGTATTCACTGTTGCAGTCCAGGTTACCCACCCACCTTCCCCCTTTCTTTGTTGGCACTTCTCTGTACTTCTCTATTCTATACAGCCTATGTGGTGTATTTGCTTGTAGATGAAGGTATTGTTTATTGTAGTGCATGCTTTTTATAAGCAATGTTTTTTTAGTCTACCCTTTTGGGGGCACCTGACATCTGGGGCAAGAAAAGCTGAAGAAAATGGCATCTGCTGTATCTTTTATACCCCTGTCGTGTTGACGTCAGGGAAAATGCGACAGCAACCGACGCCGGACCAGGACTTTGGAATTCGGGCTGACTGCGGGTAGCCTGCCAGCAGGATAACCCAAGTGTAATGACTGCAACAGTGAATTCACTCAAACATCTACATTTATGGTAGGTAGACAACTGTACTTTTCTGGGATTCTTTCTCGGGTAAATCCTACCAGCGCTCCTGAAAGGAGGCCCGATTGTTTTCCTGTGGAGGAGGCATATCCCTGCACCAAAATGCCTGGCTATAACATTGGATGCTTGGGTGCAGAAGATTATATACAGTATCCTTTTCCTTTCCTCTTCCCATATGCAAGAAAATCCCTGATGTTCCACCCAGTCAGAGGGAACAAGCAGTTCTAGAAATTCAAAGACTGCTGGAAAAGAGAGTCATCCAAGGAGTCCCACCAGACCAGAGAGAGTCTTGCATTTACTCTGTGTTCTTTAGTGGCAAAAAAGACAGGGGACAAAAAAGACAGGGGACTGGAGACCGGTTTTGGATCTAAGCATACTGAACAAATCAGTTTTCTAAACCAAATGCTGGATGGTCACAGTACAGTCCATTCTTTCATTTTTGGAAAAAGCCAATTGGATGTGCTCAGTAGATTATCAGGATGTGTATTACCATATAAAGATGGACAAATGATCCAGAAGATTCCTTTGCTTCCAGCTGGGAGCCAATCACTTTCAGTTCAGAGTTCTGCTTTTTGGTCTCACCACTGCCCCCAGGGTGTCTACCAAGTGTATGACAGTAGTAGCAGCTCACTTGAGACTGCAGGAATTCCAAGTGTTTCCATATCTAGACTGTTGGCTTATCTCCGCTCCAACCAGGTATCAGTTGATAGAAGTAAGAGACCATGTACTTCACATTTGCTCTTATCTAGGAATAACTGTAAATTATGAAAAGTCAAATTTGACCCCACCTCAGAATTTAGAGTTCATAGAAATCATTCTAAATACCCTTACTTCCATAGCTTATCTTCCCAGTGTGAGATTACATAAAAATCAAGAATTCAGGTACAGAAGCTAATAAGTCCTCCAAGCTCTGGGCTCCATGGCTGCAGCTATAACTCCAGTTCCTTTAACAAGATACCAAATGAGGATACTACAATGGCTGCTAGCAATGGTCAGTGTTATGCCAGTCCATGTCGGACCAAATTTTGATCACCAATGTTTGCAGAAAATATTTAGCCTTGTGGATTCATTTCGAAGGGTTTACTATCATATTTGCGAATGTCATTTAGACAAACGCAATGATTTCCGACAAATATTGTCTGTCGTGCTGCAGTAGGGTTGTCGCCTTACAGTAAGACATTGTCTTGTTCGATTCTCAGCTAGAGCGTCTTCTGTGTGGAGACATGCGTGAATGGGTGTACCTTCGTTGAAGGTTGTGCGTCAGGGCCGACAACCCGGCACGTAAAAATCTACTGCTAATCATTAACGGACCGGAGTTCTGGTGTGGCGACCCCTAACCGGGAAAAGCCGAAAGACACAACACATCATTGTCTGAAATCAAAGCACAGAGCAACCGAAATATCGAACGGAGCATTTTCAGCAATGTCGAATATTGACTTTGCTGAAATGCTCACATCTGCCCACAACTAACAACATTTGCAGGGGGGCAAGCTCCCCTGCACCCCACACCCCCCTACTTATATATACAAACTCCGAGATCACACTACAGTGAGGGTAAGGGTACATTTCCCCATCCCCACTATAGTGCGATCTGGACCACAGTGTTGAAGTTGACAATAGCGGTTGTTCACTCATGTCAGCTTCGACATTGTGGTGATCGATCTCTTAGTTTGAGAAAATGATTTTCGCATATACTCTATCGTCTAAATGACAATCAAATATGTGATGGTAAACCATTCCTTAGATATCTTCTTGGCCATCTTTTTGTAACATTACAACCCCAACCCATAGTGAACACGGATGCCTCCCAGATTGGGGGGGGGTCATTATTTGGCAAGACTCTCCAAGGCACTTGGTCCCCCTCAGAGGCCAACTTGTATATCAGTGTACTTAAGCTAAGGGCAGTGGTTTTAGCATTGCAAGCATTTCAGACTGCACTTCCTTCAGAAACCGTTGCAATTCAGATGGACAGTATGTTGGTGTTTTGGTACATCAACAAATGGGGGGAGCAGATCCTACTCTCTCTGTCAAGAGTGTGGCAGTGGGAGATGTCTTCCAACTGCTTTCTGATAGCAATGCACATTCCTGGGAGTTCCATTGTGATAGCGAACAAACTAAGCAGGTGTATTCCTCCTGCCTCTCAAGTGGTCTCTTAGTCCAAAAGTGATGGAAAGGATTTTCCATCAGTGGGACCAGTCTTGCTGTGATCTATTTGCCTCTCCGTTAAACAACAAGTGCAGTAACTATTTGCCCTGATTCCTTCTCTGGGAGAGTGACCGAGAGATGCTCTTCTCCACATTTGGCCCTCTGGACTGCTTTATGCCTTTTCCCCCAGTTCCACTAATCCCAAAATTCCTAGAGAAAGCAATCAGGTTGAAGAACCAAGTAATCCTCATTGCACCTTATTGGCCTTGACAAATATGGTTCCCCTTTCTCTGGCCTAATCTGATTAAGCAACCTTGGATTCTAGACCCAGCTCCAGACCTTCTCTCTTATCCAGAGGGATTACTCCATCCGAACATTGTAAACCTCAAGCTGGCACCTTGGTTTCTCCAGTTCCGTTAACAGCCAGGCATCCCCCACTCTCCTCCTCGGTATGTCATACACTGTTAGCCTTTCACAAGCCAGCTTTACCCGTAAGCTCTATGCTATGCTATGTAAATGGAAGAGGTTTACCTTTTGGACTCGTAATAACAATATTGACCCTTTTTCAGGGCCCACTGATAAATTCCTAGAATTTTTAGCTTCACTTTTTATAGCAGGTGCTTCCCCGATCTACTGTAAGAATTCAGTTGGCTGCTACTTCAAATTTCCATAATGGTTTTAAAGAATCGTCTCTGGCTTCTCATAAGCTTTGCAAGGCCTTCATATAAGGAATCATCTTGCTAAACCCCCCTTACAAAAGATCCTGCTTCACCTTGAGATCTCAACTTAGTGCTTCAAGCCATTGTTCAACCTCATTTTGAACCTTCAGCTGAATGTTATCTGAAATTTTTATCCAGGAAAACTATAGTTTTAGCAGCAATAACTTCTGTCAGACGGATTTCAGAAATACAGGCTTTGTCATGTTAACCTCCTTACCCGATTTTCCATAAAGATAGAGTTTCACTGAGAACCATTCATGATGTCCTTCAAGGATGCATCTGCAGTCATAACATATGGGTTGTCCTGCCTCAGGCAGCCCTTCGGTCAGCCGGATTCCAAAGCCTGGGTCTGGCCTCGGCTGATGTCGCATTTTCCCCGACGTCAGAGCTTCTGGGGTATAAAGGCATCAGCTGACGCCATTTTCCTCAGTCTTTCTTGCCGCGCGGTGCCCGAAGCAGAAGCTGTTCGCAAGTGCCGGTCGGTCAGATCCAGAGATTTCAGCTACCGAAGACTTCTAAAAAAGCTAAGTACCCCGTTGGGGACTCTTTCTTGCCTCAGCCAATGTCAGACAAAGTAAATAATTGTTTAACTTGTGGGAAACTTTCACTGAGAACCATTCATGTTCTTCATGTTTCAATGTTGCAGTCATTACATTTGGATTATCTGCTTGCAGTAGCCCTCAGTCGGCGTGATTAACAAAGTCTTGGGTCCTTGCAGCCGACGCCATTGCATCAGTCTTTCTTGCCGTGCGGTACCCGAAGCAGAAGCAGTTCGCAAGTGCCGGTCGGCCAACTCCTGAAATTTTCGTTTGAGTTTCAGAACCGAAGTCTTCAACTAATGCCAAGTACCCCGTTGGGAAAACTTTCTCTTGCTCCTTACCGATGTCAGTAAAAGTTAATTAATTGCATTACTTGTGGAAAGCAAATACCTCTCAAAGATTTTCATTCATACTGTATTCCTTACCTAGGCCCTGACCTAGACGTACCTGGCTGTCGGTTTTGTGCTTTATTTAATCAACGCACTATAGATGTGCAGCAGGTAAGGGTGATAAAGGACAGTGAGGGAAACGTACTCACAAGTGAGGAGAGTGGGTTGAGTAGATGGAAAGAGTACTTTGAAGGGCTGATGAATGAAGAGAATGAGAGAGAGAGAAGGTTGGATGATGTGGGGATAGTGAATCAGGAAGTGAAGCAGATTAGCAAGGAGGAAGTAAAGACAGCTATGAAGAGGATGAAGAATGGAAAGGCTGTTGGCTCAGATGACATACCAGTGGAAGCATGGAGGTGCTTAGGAGAAATGGCAGTGGAATTTTTAACCAGATTGTTTAATGAAATTTTGGAAAGTCAGAGGATGCCTGAGGAGTGGAGAAAAAGTGTTTTGGTACCTATCTTTAAGAATAAGGGTGATGTGCAGAGCTGCAGTAATTATAGAGGGATAAAATTGATCAGTCACAGCTTGAAGTTATGGGAAAAAGTAGTGGAAGCTAGGTTAAGAAGGGAAGTGATAATCAGTAATCAGCAGTATGGTTTCATGCCAGGAAAGAGCACTACAGATGCAATATTTGCTCTGAGAGTGTTGTTGGAAAAATACAGAGACGGTCAGGAGGAGTTGCATTGTGTCTTTCTGGACTTAGAGAAAGCATATGACAGGGTGCCTAGAGAGGAGTTGTGGTATTGTATGAGGAAGTTGGGAGTGGCAGAGAAGTATATGAGAGTGGTACTGGATATGTATATGGGTAGTGTGACATTGGTGAGGACTGCGGTGGGAGTGACAGATACGTTTAAGGTGGAGGTGGGATTACATCAAGGATCAGCTCTGAGCCCTTTCTTATTTGCAGTGGTGATGGACAGGTTGACATGAGATTAGACAGGAGGCCCCGTGGACTGTGATGTTTGCAGATGACATTGTGATATGTAGTGAGAGTAGGGACCAGGTTGAGGAGACCCTGGAGAGGTGGAGATATGCTTTAGAGAGGAGAGGAATGAAGGTCAGCAGGGCTAAAACAAATGAGTGTGTAAATGCGAGGGAGGGTAGAGGAATGGTGAGGATGCAGGGAGTAGAGTTGGTAATGGTGGATGAGTTTAAGTACTTGGGATCAACAGTTCAGAGTAATGGTGACTGTGGAAGAGAGGTAAAGAAGAGAGTACAGGCAGGGTGGAATGGGTGGAGAAGGGTGTCAGGAGTGATTTGTGACAGACGGGTACCAATAAGAGTGAAAGGGAAGGTCTACAAGAGGATAGTGAGACCAGCTATATTATATGGGTTGGAGACGGTAGCATTGTCGAAAAGGCAGGAGTCAGAGCTGGATGTGGCAGAGTTAAAGATTGTTAAGATTTGCACTGGATGTGACTAGGATGGACAGGATTAGGAATCAGTATATTAGAGGGTCAGCTCAGGTTGGGCAGTTTGGAGATGAAGCAAGAGAGGCGAGATTGCGTTGGTTTGGACATGTGCTGAGGAGGGATGCTGGGTATATTGGGAAAAGGATGCTAAGGATGGAGCTGCCAGGTAAGAGGAAAAGAGGAAGGCCTAAGATGAGGTTTATGGATGTGGTGAGAGAGGACATGCAGGTGGTTGGTGTAAAAGAGCATGATCCAGAGGACAGGAAAAAATGGAAACAGATGATCCGCTGTGGCGACCCCTAACGGGAACAGCCGCAAGATGATGATGATGACTATCAGTCGTCGGTATATTTTTGCCTCTACATATTTTGGTTCTCTGTTTAATTATCCAGAAATGTAGTCAGTTAACCATCCAACTACCAGGATTCCGAAAAAACGCAAAGATAAAGACAAGAGACAGGCTGCCGAGGTCCAAAGCTGCCGACAACGCTTCTCCTAAGCTAGTCGCCAGTTCGCCGGTACTCAGTGAGGCGCTTTTGCAGCCCCTGATAACCGCTACTTCAGATTCGCAGGACTCTACTGAGACCCATTCAGAGTCCGGTATGCCGTGAGATGCTTCAACTGTGGAACCCGCGGATGTCTCTACTTTGGATGGGTCCGGAACCGCTGTACAGGCACTGGCTTCTGAAGGTGTATTCAGGCTTACTGACTTGCATATTAAACCGATGCCATCTTCTTCTTCAAGGCCTAAAACTCGAACCATGCCTAGAAAACCGATGCCCAGACTACATGGTCAGGCCTCTATGCCTAAAAAACAAATGATGAGAATGGCTGAAGACCTTATTACTTTAATCAGGGGAAGCCAACCTTCCCCCTGTAAGAGACCTAGGACTGAATTTGCTTATGATACTTTTGAGCAGGATTCTGAATTTTCTGTTTCCTCTGACGACCAGGATTTACCCTTATCTACCTATGAGGATTCTGATGCAGAGGACTCTATTCCCTCTGCTTCCCTTTCAGAGGATTTCTCTTTTGGAGAAACCTTGCATACTCTTTGGAAGCATTTTCACTGGGAAAGCCAGGATTTTCTCTGATTCTAAAAAGAGGCTTAGGGATTTTTTACTCCTGCCCCAGCACGGGCCTTTAGTTATCCCCCCTGTACTTGACATTGTTGATGATGCCTTTTCGGAATCTAGCTTGGCCCCTGACTCCTTACCTCCTGCTCCTAGAAAACCTGATGGATATTACAGGGTTCCTGACTCTCACAAGTTCCTTTTTAAAAATCCTACTGCAGATCCTGAGACCATTCCACAGGGACCCAAGGGCATTAAGGGTACTACTGCCAAAAATCCTACCCTCTCTGATAGAGATTCCAGGGCGCTGGATAGATGGGGTAAGAAGGTATACACTTCTGCAACCTTGGCCATTAGGGCCTTAAACTGCCAGTTTCATATGTTGAAAGTATCAGCAGCATATTATTGGATTGCTTAAACAGAAAATGATATTGATTCCTGACTGTGCTGAAAATAAGTATTTACAGGACTTGATGCATTCTGCTGAACAAGTTGGAAATCATACTTTGCAGTGTGGTTTTGATTCACTAGAGGCATCTTGCAGGGCTGCTGTCACTGGGTCTGTACTTAGAAGGCATGCTTGGCTAAGGAACAATCTTTGCCAGATCATGTTAAAGCTAAATTGCTGGATGCTCCCTTAAATCAGGGCCGCCTGTTTGGCAACAAAGCAGAAGTAGTACTTAAAAGATGCAGGAAAAAGCTAAATCTATGCAAACTGTTAAAGATTTCCTACAAGTACAGCCTCCCAAGATTTAGTAGGCATTGGCCCTCTAAGAATTTGTCCTTTCCTGCCTCTTCCAGGCCTTCTTAGTCCAAACCCAGAACCAGCAGAACACCCAGGCTTCAGTCCCAAGGTACGTACAGGACTAAGCAGTGGGGGGCTCCCACTTTCAAATCAGGGAGTAGTAAGACTCCCCCCTATGGTAAATTGTCTCAATGACTTAACTTTAAAACTTCCAAGCCCTTCTCTACTGACTGCTCTTTTAGGGGGAAAGATTGCTCTGCAGGCAAAAAATGGGAGCTCATTACCCAGGACAAATGGGTTTTAAATATAGTTTCCCAAAGGATACAGACACCACTTCCACACTTTACCAACCCCAAACGGTTGGCCAGATCTACCACCAAATCTGTGGGCAGAGGCTCAAAAGCAAGTACTCTCTCTCTCTTAAGTATAAGGGCTATTCAAACTGTCTCAGAAGAGGAAAGGGGACAAAGTTTCTACTCAAGACTTTTCCTGGTACCCAGAAAAGACAACACATGGCGTCCTATCCTCGACCTTTCTATCCTAAACACCTTTTTGGTGATCCCAAAATTCAAGATGCTAACTCTTCACCAGTTGCTTCCTATGCTAGGCAAGGATGCCTGGTTGGCAGCACTGGATTTAAAGGAAGCTTTCCTGCACTAAGGCACTGTACGAGCACATCCACTCATGCATGAATCGTGCCATCCCAAATAGAAGCAAGATGCTCTCCTCCAAAAAGGAAGTCAATCTGGTGGTCCCCTGCCATAAACAAACTTTACAACAAAAGGAAAAAACTGTTGCAGAAAAGAGGAAAATCCCAGGATGCAAAAAACTCCCTTACCAGCCTCGGTAAGAAGCTGAGATACCTCATAAAATCCTCCAAAGCTAGTTACAAAAATAAAATTGCCAAAGATTCCAAAGACCACCACAAGGCACTCTATAACTATGTCAAGAATCTAAATGGCAATGCTCAGATCTGCTCTGAGCTACAACAGAATGGCATTAAATATACTGATACCAAGGATATTGCCAATATCTGGCAGATCGATTCAATACCAACTTTACTCCCCTCTCACCCCCTAAATGGCCCATCTCAGTACTAGAAGATTTCCAAATTCCGGTAATAACGGCCACACGGGTTAAACACGCACTCTCCAAAGCTAAGAATACAGCATCCATGGGACGAGATGACATCCCGGGCTGTGTACTACATGAACTACAAAGTGAATTGGCACCTCACCTAAGTGTCATGTTTAATCATACCCTCATCTTAGGCTTCGTGCTCACTGAGTGGCGCACAGCTACAGTTACCCACTCCACAAGGGGGGATCCACCTTGGATCCCGGGAACTACCATCCCATCAGTCTGACAAGCCTTATCTGCAAGGCCATGGAGCGTATTAACATGGAACTTATAAACAAAGACATTGGTAACCTTCAAACACTGGACCCCACCCAGTTTGGGTTGTGAAGGGCTGCTCTTGTCTCCTGAACCTTATTGACTTCTTCGCATCAGTCTCCAGAGCCGTGGACGAGGGTAAGGCAGTTTACACAGCCTATCTGGACCTCGCCAAGGCCTTTGACACCATCCCCCACACTGGAATCATAGATAAACTTACTGAGCTGGGCATTAATCCCTACATCACTCGATGGGTTGCCAACTGGCTTACTGACAGAACCCACACTGTAAATGTAGCTGACTCCAAATCCAGCTCCAGACAAGTGCAGTACCTCAGGGTTCAGTCCTGGGACCTCTCTTGTTTGGCATCTACTTCTCTGAAGTACAGGCCAACACTAAGGGACTCTGGCTAAAGTTTGCAGATGACTGCAAACTGGGAACCATTATTGAATCCCCAAATTATGTGGATACTCTACAAAAGGGCCTTACAGAAGCAGTTGCTTGGTGCCAGAGCCATGGGCTCAAGCTCAGTGCCAAGAAATGTATAGTTATCCCCTTTGGGGAAAAAACATGTACCCGTGAATTATCACATAGGTGGCAGTACACTAAACACCGAAAGTGTGATAAGAGACTTAGGGACACAGGTGGACACTGGTCTCACCTTCAATAACCACATCGCCACAACAGTCAGGAAATCCTTCTATGTGGCACACCTCATCACTAAGGGCTTTTCATCCAGAAAAAAGGAGGTCATTGTCCCACTGTACTCTTCCCTCATTAGACCCATTATAGAATACAATGCCCCACTTGGTATGTACCTCTCAAGACATCTGCAACGACTGGAAAGGCTGCAGAAATACCTCACTAAAAGAATCACAATGCTAAAGCAGATGCCCTATGCGACTGCCTTAAAAAACTCCAGCTATACTCTGTCGCATATCTACTCCGAGGCGATCACTGCTTAACATACAAGGTCATGTCAAACCCAGAGCTGTTGGACATGCTACACTTAGAGAATTCCCAATCCCTCAGAGCCACACGCTCCAGGGATCTAAATCTTGTCATCACAATAAACAAAACATGCTGGAGGAATAGGTTCCTGACCCAGAGAATCCCCAGACTCTGGAATAGACTGCCCATACATGTCAAGCAGAGCGCCTCTTTGGCCCTCTTCAGAAGGAACCTTGATGATTGGATGGGAGAAAGGAAATTCACCCCGGGGATCACGTCAGTCGCCCTGCTAGACAGGGGTCCAGGGAAGTAAATGGTGTGGAAAGAAATAGCCAGGGAATTGTTATGGCTAGGCTTGTATAGGCCCTAGTGCCGATAGCTTAGTACCAACCTGTGAACCTATGCACATCCCAATCAGGGAATGCTATTCAAAAAAGG